>NC_092257.1:21442912-21452912 GCF_036320965.1 Panulirus ornatus | reverse complement strand
GTAGCGTTAAGAACACAGGACTGGGCCTTTGAGGGAATATCCTCACCTGGCCCCCTTGTCTGTCCCTTCTTTTGGAAAAAAAAAAAAAAAAAAAAAAAAGAGAAGGGAGGATTTCCAGCCCCCCGCTCCCTCCCCTTTTAGTCGCCTTCTACGACACGCAGGGAATACGTGGGAAGTATTCTTTCTCCCCTATCCCCAGGGATAATATATATATATATATATATATATATATATATATATATATATATATATATATATATATATACGAACAAAGTGCATATGAACGCTCAAAACACGACTTCATATCTATAATCATTATAATTTGCATTATTGTATAATCATAATAAACACCTTGACATATCTTTGTCTAAGTTACAATTTTTGTAGCTTCATCGTTTCTCAGGCGCTAAATCATTTATTTATAAGCTAGACGCAAGATCATTTATTCATAAAGATCATTTATCTATAAATGCATCATCAATTTAAGATAGAAGACAAGAGCATGGTAAGCGCCATGTGTTTATTTACCTGTTTGTACAATACAGGGAGACACACACACACACACACACACACACACACACACACACACACTGGGGTCCCACTAATTAACTTTACTCTCCTGTCATATAATTCTTTAACTTTTTTCTTTTTCGTTTTTGCTGTCATAATTTTCCCTAATTTCATTATTTCATTTATTCTCTTCATCCACTGTTCTGAAGTCATCAAAATTTTATTTTCTTGTTTACTTTTCTATCAACTTGTTCTTCTACCTCACTGGTTTTGAGGCACCGTTTCATGTTGACACCATCAAACTGGTTTGAAGATTTGGAGGTGATTTTCAAGTCACTCCTTACTCTTCCTTCTTCTTCTTCTTCTTCTTCTTCTTCTTCTTCTTCTTCTTCTGAGGTGGAAATTATTGTGTGGCCAATAGACTCTCGCTTTGCTGTTTCAATTCTGGTTCAAGTCTTGGTTGCCAGTCCTCTGAACTCTCTCTCTCTCTCTCTCTCTCTCTCTCTCTCTCTCTCTCTCTCTCTCCCTCTCTCTCTCTCTCTCTCTTACACAGATTCTCTCTCTCTCTCTCTCTCTCTCTCTCTCTCTCTCTCTCTCTCTCTCTCTCTCTCTCTCTCTCTCATACTAAGTGCTGTGACCCAACTTGGGGAATTACCGCGAACATCTGGTTTCATGTACCGTATGAGGAGTCTATTAATTATTGTTTCCTTATCTATCTACATGAACGGAGTTCTGATTACCTAAACAGCAGGTGATCTGCCTTCCTTTACAGTGCTAAGGTTGAAGCTCTGGCAAGACTGGTTAGGCTACAGTGGAGACTCCAAAGTCCCCCCCCTCTCACACACACACACACACACATTCCTGTAGCGTATTACATCTTAAGATAATATTCATATTGAGGTCGGATATCACTACATCCCATCCTTATTACTTTACAATCACTTGGTTGTGTGTGTGTGTGTGTGTGTGTGTGTATGTGTGTGTGTGTGTGTGAGTTGTGTGTGTGTGTGTGTGTGTGTGTGTGTGTGTGTGTGTGTGTGTGTGTGTGTGTGTGTGTGTGTGTGTGTGTGTGTGTGTGTGTGTGCACAAAGACATGAATAACAATATACGAGTTAATGAGCCGAAGATAAGAGAGTCCAGTAGAATCCTGTTCATATAGATAATACGACGCAGGTTAAATAAATATATCTTTCGCTCCCAGGCATCCATTATTTAATACGTCATCTTAACTTATATGATCAACTCCCTGCCGATACTGGCAACATAAAAGGAAAGAAAAATATATAAATGGACGGAGAAGCAGGAGCTCAACTTGGGGCATAGAGAATAAACAGTTGAAAATTAACAATAAACGCGTGATAATGTATTCACAAAGTGGCAACCATCTACAGAACATTGTTTACATAATCACATATTTGCAAAAAAAAAGATGTAATCATAAAATTACGAAGCAATAAAGTAAGACACTCTTTTAATATGGCCTCTAATCATTAAACTAAAATTTACTAGAAAATGAAATAGGGATGTACAGTATATTGTATATATACAGTTAGGTTCTAAAAGGGAAAGTTCCAGTTTAGGGGCACCACAATATTCAATGGATTTTAAAAAAGAGACGCAAATTAATGGATTCTTTTATCATTAGCGTAGGTGAAGCTTATTTAAAGGAATGTGAGTTCCATTAATTTCATGTATCCTACAGGATTGATTATGCGACTGGGGACAGAGCTATGATTTTCAAGGAAAATGTGGAATATGAGAAGAGTCATTGTACTATGTAATCTCATAGAATTAACAAAAGCCATCAATTGTCTATTTCTAAGTTGTACCGAATGAGATTTAAACATGATATATTGGGCTTCTAAAGAAAAAAAAAAAGATACACATACATTAGATAACGAATTAATATAATGGAATATTTTATTTTCATTAATGTCATTTATTCATAAATTTCAGCATTTTTTCTTGACCATGATCAGTCTTTTGTTTTACCTTTCATGACGTCATAAGTATAGACAATTGAAAAAGCAAAGTAAGAGTTTTCGATAGTATTCGATGGGACTTAATCGCACTTGCAACTGCATTTTGTTTTTGAATATTGGGTTTACTGATAAGTGAATACTATCTTAGATTACATTAGATATCATGTAAAGATTAGAAAATAACTAAATACCGTCTTAGATATCATGTAAAGATAATGAATATTTTAATCATAGGATATATCATGTAAAGATAGTAAGAAATAATGTATCTAAATGACATATCGCTTAAAGATAATCAATAATGTAATCGTCTATATTTTGGCGCAATTTACAGGGGTCCCGTCCATGGTGGCCGAGGTGTCGCACGTCTGACTGGGTAAGTTTGGAGATCTGTTAAACACACTTTAAAATCCCACGATAGACTAATTACGTTTATTTCCCATCATAAATCAATTGCGATCACGTCTATCTATGTATCATTTATGTTAATTTACGATTATTATCAACTTCGCAGTTTTGGGTAGAAAATACAGACGGCGACGGACGGCCACAAACATGTTTTCAAGTATGAAATTCCAGAGTTGGGGAAAATGATTCTTTTGGACATATTTCTACGTGAGCCATAAAGAGAAATAGATGTCATGTCGATCGAGTACTGAGAAAATTATCCAAATTATGATCAAAATTCACTGGAACACTCGACAATTTTCGGGAAGGTAAGGTCACTTCAGTAGCATCAATGGTAGCTTCTCCTACGCCTTTTATTTTTTCAAAGTTGATTTCAAGTATGTTTTCCATCCTTTTTTTTTTTTTTAACCCCATTTCCCTCACCTTCAAAGCCCTGTCTATGCTGTACCTTAACTCACACACATACAGGATAGGAATATACGTCATTAACCCCAATCTAAATTATTTTGTGTGGTATTTAAGGACTTTTAGTGTCATGCGACGCCATAGCTCCTAAGTGGTGCCCTTAAACTGAAACAACTTTTAAAAAAAATGTAAAATAATCAGTACTGGCTAAATGGTAAGAGTTAAGGCTTACGGGGAAGTACGTAAATATGGTCATGTATATAACGTTAGAAATAAAGCAAAAATAAAACAGTTAACCATTAAAATTAGGCTTAAAACTAGGGTACAAGCAAGAGGCGAGGATATATGCCAAGACCATCAAAGCTCATGAGTAAAGAGGCTATTGCTAATTGATAGTATATATGCAAAGGCCATTAAAGCGCATTAATAAAGAGGCCATCGCCAAATTAAATGTAATTTAGCTACGAAAGAACATCAGGAACAGAATGTAGTAAATTTTGAAGATAATAGGTGTGGTCGGGTTTATAAATACGGCACAACTTATTGTAAAATTCAAATCTCATTTACTAATGGGTTATGAACCTTGAACAATTACATACAACCCATAGGTTATAGACCTCGAACAATTACATACAACCCATAGGTTATAAACCTCGAACAATTACATACAACCTATAGGTTATAAACCTCGAACAATTACATACAACCTATAGGTTATAAACCTCGAACAATTACATACAACCCATAGGTTATAAACCTCGAACAATTACATACAACCCATAGGTTATAGACCTCGAACAATTACATACAACCCATAGGTTATAAAACTCGAACAATTACATACAACCCAAGTTTGTCGACAACTTGGATGCTGATGGCGTAACTCATTTAATATTGTGAAGGAGAGTTGTTAAAATCAAACGAAGTGACGTGTAAAGTGATGACAAGATGACTAAAAGAAAAAAGTGATTGTGATTAACCGGTACTTATACCTTGACCTATTAGAGAAGGTAATTATTTTGATGTAATTAGTGATCTTCCCTTTGACATATGTCGAATTTAATATAGATAGATCGGTTGATTTAATTCATACCAACCCTGAACCAACTCTCGACCCGTCCTGAGCAGAATAAAATACTTTTTTTTTCGCTCTTCTTAACAAATATAATCATGATGCAAATTAAGTGATAATTTAGGTTATTTACGTAATCCACGCACACACACACACACGTCCTGTGATACAACCCACCAACGCTAAAGTCATTATCAATTCAAATAGAAATAATCTGGCATGGTTTTGATATTTACACTGCAGTTCGAGATGGTCATTTGATACTTTAAATGCACGGAGGGTTAGACCATAAATTTGTCTAAGACGACAGGAAGACTTACCTAAAAATGCAGTTTTGAAGGTAGAGTCTCACAAAGCCTCTTGACAACCCGGGTGACTTCAAAATCTATTTCCATCTAATTGTGGCTTCTATTTCTAACTGCACCGCGACACTTGCACTGAGTAAAACACAATGTAATCGTAGGTTTATCGTCTATTTCAACTGCAGAGAAGAAAGTTCAGTTTGACAACAGACGATGTAAACAAATGTGAAAGAAGCCTTGCTTAAGAGTAGGAGAGAGAGGAATGTTTTTGTGAAGACATTTGAATAGTGTGAAATGGTAGTATTGCCATGTACTGCTATAGTGCCGCCATCTATTGAGTGGATTGAACCTTACTGTGATGGCTATAAAGTACATTTTCTGTAATTCAAAGGCTCAGTCCTTTTTTCTTAATGCTACCTCGCTTACGCGGGAACTGGCGAATATGTATTATTTATATATATATATATATATATATATATATATATATATATATATATATATATATATATATATATATATATATATATATATCATTTGAGGTAAGTTGAAAATGAAACATACTTGGTATAATATTTAAATATTGTTTAGAATGTTGTGTCCTTCATTGTTTGTGGACAAGATGTCCTAAGAAAGAAAGAAGCTGTTCTTCATTTGTTCTTATCATTTTGTCTTATCATCATATTATCTGTTATATTTAGATATTTAGTCACTAACTGTTACTATGATGCAATCAGTGTAAGTGATCAGGAGAGAATATAACAATGATAGCATAATGCCTTACTACATAAAACATTTAAATGAATTAGATAAATGTATGGGATCAACATAACAGTAAATACATTGTAACCAGATACATATTTCTTTTTAAGGGCCGTACATGTAGAGGAGGATCAGGGACAATTTATTCAACAAGAGGTGCAATTTTCTTGAGTTATCATGTACTCCAAAAGGTCTTTCCAGATTTTGAGTTAGTTATAAGTTGACAATGACGACCTAAATAGTTACACAGGTCATATGTAGTGATCGCTTGTCTGGTCTTTCTTTAATCTTAAACACCTGAAGAACGTGACCATATTTTAATTACGGCTTGGGGGTGCAAAAATGACATTGTTTCCCAGTTAATGACCCCCTCCCCCCATCTGTCGAAAGGCCAAGCCAATATTTATAATCTAAGGTAACTAGTTTCTTACTTTATGTTTGCCAATGTTACTAGTTTCTTACTTTGCAATGTTTGCCAAAGTAACTAGTTTTTTTTACTTTGTATGTTTGCCAAAGTAACTAGTTTCTCACTTTGAATGTTTGCCAGAGTAACTAGTTTCTTACTTTGTATGTTTGCCAAAGTATTTAGTTTCTTAGTATGCTTGTCTTATGATTTGATTATGGCCAAGTGAAACAAAAATTCACACGCAAATGAGACTATTATTATTTAACATGAGGTAGGAAATGGCCTTAAAAAAACACAGGATACCTTTTTCTGATCAAAAGTGGCCATTTGTGTCATGATAGTGAATTCAAAAGATATTTTTGTTTGTAGTTTTTTTTTTATCTATAAATAATATAAGCTTCATTGTTACTTAGTGGTCATATTGAAGAGTAGTCGACGCCGGATGGTGAATTGAACTACTCTGCTAAATGATTATATTTTCATCATTGTTTATTTTGTTTTAACCCTGAGTGGCGATGAGATAGGATGGGATTACATTCATGTAGGATACGGATATTTTTGAGTTGACAAGAGTTACTAGTTGAGGTACGATAGGGTAATGTAGGTAAGCATTATTTGAGGTACGATAGGGTTACGTTCATGTAAGTTTGGGTTACGTTGAGTTACGGTAGGGTTACGTTCATGTACGTTAGGGTTACGTTGTGGTGCAGTAGGGTTACGTTCATGTAGATCAGGGTTACGTTGTGGTGCAGTAGGGTTACGTTCATGTAAGTTAGGGTTACGTTGAGTTACAGTAGGGTTACATTCATGTAAGTTAGTGTTACGTTGAGTTACGGTAGGGTTACGTTCATGTAGATCAGGGTTACGTTGTGGTGCGGTAGGATTACGTTCATGTAGGTCAGGGATGCGTTGAGTTAGGTTGGGAGTTATTTTGAGGTTGGCTAGAGTTCCGTTGAGGTAGGGGTTGGGTTGGGAGGGGTGATTCGTGAAGAAAATGCTTTTTTCTTGCTTTTGATTTTTGATATCAAGGCTTTGAATATTTTAAATGTACTTTTGATTATTACGTTGATAAAGTTAGGTCTTAGGTTGAAGGTTAAGGTAGGCTAGAGTTACGTTGATGTAGGTTAGGGTAGTTGAGGTAGGCTAGAGTTACGTTGATGTAGGTTAGGGTAGTTGAGGTAGGCTACAGTTACGTTGATGTAGGTTAGGGTAGTTGAGGTAGGCTACAGTTACGTTGATGTAGGTTAGGGTAGTTGAGGTAGGCTAGAGTTACGTTGATGTAGGTTAGGGTAGTTGAGGTAGGCTACAGTTACGTTGATGTAGGTTAAGGTAGTTGAGGTAGGCTACAGTTACGTTGATGTAGGGTAGGGTTGCGTCAAGTTACCATGGGGTTATTTTGAGGTAGGCTACAGTTTCACTGAGGTAGGTTCCTTGATTCGACATTTATCCCAACACGTTCCCTGGGCGACATGTTTGAGACTCTGATATGAGTTATCAGAAGTGTGTATGTTCATATGGATCTTGATATTTACAAATTGACCGAAGCTCTTTGTAAAAGTCGATCAATTGATTTACGAGTGTCCACCGCTTTGCAAGATACGTTCTACGTTTTTTATTTGAATTGTAAAGTGATATGTGGAAGACAGGCTATGATCGGCTCTGGAAACACACACACACACACACACACACACACACACACACACACACACACACACCCACACACACACACACGTATATATAAAAAAGTTTTTATCGAGGATGTAAGGCATGTGTACGTGTAGGAAGAGAGGAAAGTGATTGGTTCTCAGTGAATGTAGGTTTGCGGCAGGGGTGTGTGATGTCTCCATGGTTGTTTAATTTGTTTATGGATGGGGTTGTTAGGGAGGTAAATGCAAGAGTCCTGGAAAGAGGGGCAAGTATGAAGTCTGTTGGGGATGAGAGAGCTTGGGAAGTGAGTCAGTTGTTGTTCGCTGATGATACAGCGCTGGTGGCTGATTCATGTGAGAAACTGCAGAAGCTGGTGACGGAGTTTGGTAAAGTGTGTGGAAGAAGAAAGTTAAGAGTAAATGTGAATAAGAGCAAGGTTATTAGGTACAGTAGGGTTGAGGGTCAAGTCAATTGGGAGGTGAGTTTGAATGGAGAAAAACTGGAGGAAGTGAAGTGTTTTAGATATCTGGGCGTGGATCTGTCAGCGGATGGAACCATGGAAGCGGAAGTGGATCATAGGGTGGGGGAGGGGGCGAAAATTTTGGGAGCCTTGAAAAATGTGTGGAAGTCGAGAACATTATCTCGGAAAGCAAAAATGGGTATGTTTGAAGGAATAGTGGTTCCAACAATGTTGTATGGTTGCGAGGCGTGGGCTATGGATAGAGTTGTGCGCAGGAGGATGGATGTGCTGGAAATGAGATGTTTGAGGACAATGTGTGGTGTGAGGTGGTTTGATCGAGTAAGTAACGTAAGGGTAAGAGAGATGTGTGGAAATAAAAAGAGCGTGGTTGAGAGAGCAGAAGAGGGTGTTTTGAAATGGTTTGGGCACATGGAGAGAATGAGTGAGGAAAGATTGACCAAGAGGATATATGTGTCGGAGGTGGAGGGAACGAGGAGAAGAGGGAGACCAAATTGGAGGTGGAAAGATGGAGTGAAAAAGATTTTGTGTGATCGGGGCCTGAACATGCAGGAGGGTGAAAGGAGGGCAAGGAATAGAGTGAATTGGAGCGATGTGGTATACAGGGGTTGACGTGCTGTCAGTGGATTGAATCAAGGCATGTGAAGCGTCTGGGGTAAACCATGGAAAGCTGTGTAGGTATGTATATTTGCGTGTGTGGACGTGTGTATGTACATGTGTATGGGGGGGGGGGGGGGGTTGGGCCCATTTCTTTCGTCTGTTTCCTTGCGCTACCTCGCAGACGCGGGAGACAGCGACAGAGTATAAAAAAAAAAAAATATATATATATACGCCCATATACGCACATATACTTACATATACATATCAACATAAACATACATATACATACACATACACAGACATATTGATTTACATATTGATACTTGCTTGCCTTCATCCGTTCCTGTCGCTACCCCGCCCTACAGGACACAGGATCGCTACCCCTCGCTTCACGAGGTAGCGCCAGGAAAACACACACACACACACACACACACACACACACACAAAAAGGCCACATTCGTTCACAAAAATGTTGCCAGCGGGAAAGAACGCGAAAGGAAAGGGTGGGGGTGTGGGATGGGGTGATGGAACGGAAGTCGGTATTTCATCCAACCTGTGGTTACGACTTGTCGTTAAAGGTCAAAGGTCACGGGTTTCCAGATATACAATTATATGATAACTGTGTGACGTTTTACATTCCACTGGAATTCCTGAGCAAAGTTTAAAGATGAGCGATTTTCTTTTTGGTTGTGTATTGATTAGCTATTTTACTGGTCTGAAATTATCGTTTTTTTTTTTTTCAACATCCCTGAATCTACTGTAGTTAGTTCTGACAAGGAATTAGATTGTTGGAGTTGTGTTGGAGGGTGGGGGAGTAGTGTGGTGGTGATGAGTGGGAGAGGAGTGTAGTGGTGTGTGGGAGAGGGGATTGTTGGAGGGTGGGAAAGGAGTGTGTTGGAGGGTGGGAGAGGAGTGTGGTGGTGGTGGATGGGAGAGGGGAGTTTGTTGGAAGGTGGTAGAGGAGTGAGGTGGTGGTGGTTGGGAGATGGGAGTGTTGGAAGGTGGGAGAGGAGTGAGGTGGTGGTGGTTGGGAGATGGGAGTGTTGGAAGGTGGGAGAGGAATGAGGTGGTGGTGGGTGGGAGAGGAGTGTGGTGGTGGTGGGTGGGAGAGGGGAGTGTTGGGAGGTGGGAGAGGAGTACGTTCAGACTTCAGGCTCTCTCGCTGAATCAGTTAAATCAGCTATCGCTTCTCATTACTCCAAGACCCGCTGCAAAGAGAACGCTGATGCTAGGCCACTCACACTCGCCAAAGCTGAGGGGAAAAGATGTCATTATACTGATGTCAATAATGCTTTTGATAGAAAAATGGGATAAGCAGATTAGTTAAGCGGCATTTTGAAATGACTGTACTCATAGTTAGACAAGAAGAAAAACAAGGTAGTTAGAGTAACGCAAAGGAGTATGATTATCTAGCCATTTATTTAAATGAAA
>NC_092257.1:21327912-21437912 GCF_036320965.1 Panulirus ornatus | reverse complement strand
GCCCACATACGCACATATACATACATATACATATACATACGCAGACATAACATTCCTGTCGCTACCCCACCCAGCAGGAAAACTGCATATATATATATATATATATATATATATATATATATATGCAGTTTTCCTGCTGGGTGGGGTAGCGACAGGAATGTTATGTCTGCGTATGTATATGTATATGTATGTATATGTGCGTATGTGGGCTTCTATGTATATTTATGTGTATATGAATGGATGGGCCATTCTTCGTCTGTTTCCTGGCGCTACCTCGCTGACGCGGGAAACATTGATTATGTATAATATATATAAATATGCCTTTGTATGCATTTGTCCGCCTGCTCCTGTCTCTCTGTTGTAAAAGATTAGGTTCGGATAAGGGGCTTTTCACAGGCCGGTTCCTGGAAACTCTAAAGATATTTCTTCCCTTTTTAACTCGCTCCTCCAGTGTTGGCAACAACGGCCTCAACCACTCTTTATTTACTCTGGTATGTTCTCCAAGAAAACGCACGTTCGGTGTTTTCACATAGAATTATTTTTTCTTTACGGTCTGTCACATTTTGTTACACACTAAGTTTCCCTTAAGCCTCAGCTTAAATGTGTTTGAGGATTAAATAAATTATTCTCTGTGGCAAAGAAATTCACTACAGAGAATTATTTTTTCTTTACGGTCTGTGACACTTTGTTACACAATAAATTTCCCTTTAAGCCTCAGCTTAAATGTGTTTGAGGATTAAATAAATTATTCTCTGTGGCAAAGAAATTCACTACAGACTGGGTCAGTTTAGCGGATTTATTCCCGGTCAGGTAAATGTGTCTCAGGCTTAAACAAATTCTTTGTGGCAAAAGAAATTCATTACAGACCAAATTTTGCGTCTTCGATCAATGAAATATATTCTTCGAGAGGTAATGTGAATTATTTGATAGTTACTCTTTAGTCTAGTGCATGGTAAAGTATGATTTATTAGTCAGTGTCTCTTTTTTAACTTGTTCTTCTATAACAGGTGTGAACTTTTGAGAGTTCTTGTTGCGAGGGTCTCCACAGCTGTCGCCATCCTAACCAGGAATGTATATATATATATATATAAACCTCCTCTCAGCCGTGTACAACTAAGGTCGCTGGGATGGCCAAGCATGCGCTTTTAACACGAATCTTTGTCCCTGACGGAATATAATTGCCGGGTAGGTACGGCGTCCGGGCGAGCCAACCACGGCTACACAACCCGGAATTATTTTTGGGGGTCCTTGTTAGCTGAGGGAGCCCGGTGGAGCGTCCGAGAGGCCCCTGTTATTAAACATTTGGTTGGGGTCCAAGTGCGTCTTTATCATCGCTGATGACGGGGGTGGGAATCGTAATAAAATTATATTTCATAAGCGTAGGGATCAAATGAGACGGTGCGGGAGTGATAGGCGTTCGTAACTGGAGAAGAGGTTGACTGCCGTAGGGGGATGGCATTGTCGTGTAGATGGCGGTGAGGAGGAGGAGCAGGAGCAGCAACAGCGGGTCACCCTTCCTCAGATGCCGAGTCGCATTTCATCCAAATATGTTCTTCACAAAATCTGTTCTTCAACCCCTTCTGTTCACGCGATAGGTTGGATCACCGTTGATCCATGCATATTCCATGGAGATGTCATTTTCATTTCTTTTCTTTTTTTTGTCATCAATGGTTGATCTTGGCTCTAGCGATGTCCCCTTTTGTTCTAGATGCTGAAGCGCCAGGTTTCTCTGAACAGATCCAGCGGATGCGTTGTCTCGAAACCTTCCATGTAAGCTAGGATTTTCCTCCGGAGAAAAGGCGCAGAACCGGGAGCAAATTGGTAGACAGATGAAGTACCTAGAAATATCGACTGAGTGAGCAGTGTCACGAACACACAGTAATGTAATATATATATATATATATATATATATATATATATATATATATATATATATATATATATATATATATATATATATATATATATTATTTATTTTGCTTTGTCGCTGTCTCCCGCGTTTGCGAGGTAGCGCAAGGAAACAGACGAAAGAAATGGCCCAACCCAAACCCATACACATGTATATACATACACGTCCACACACGCAAATATGCATACCCATACATCTCAGTGTACATTTATATATACACACAGACATATACATATATACACATGTACATAATTCATACTGTCTGCCTTTATCTATTCCCATCGCCACCTAACCACACATGGAATAACATCCCCCTCCCCCCTCATGTTTGCGAGGTAACGCTAGGAAAAGACAACAAAGGCCCCATTCGTTCACACTCAGTCTCTAGCTGTCATGTAATAATGCCCGAAACCACAGCTCCCTTTCCACATCCAGGCCCCACAGAACTTTCCATGGTTTACCCCAGACCCTTCACATGCCCTGATTCAATCCATTGACAGCGCGTCGACCCCGGTATACCACATCGATCCAATTCACTCTATTCCTTGCCCGCCTTTCACCCTCCTGCATGTTCAGGCCCCGATCACTCAAAATCTTTTTCACTCCATCTTTCCACCTCCAATTTGGTCTCCCGCTTCTCCTCGTTCCCTCCACCTCCGACACATATATCCTCATGGTCAATCTTTCCTCACTCATTCTCTCCATGTGCCCAAACCATTTCAAAACAGATTCTTCTGCTCTCTCAACCACGCTCTTTTTATTTCCACACATCTCTCTTACCCTTACATTACCTACTCGATCAAACCACCTCACACCACATATTGTCCTCAAACATCTCATTTCCAGCACATACACCTTCCTGCGCACAACTCTATCCATAGCCCACGCCTCGCAACCATACAACATTGTTGAAACCACTATTCCTTCAAACATACCCATTTTTGCTTTCCGAGATTATGTTCTCGACTTCCATACATTCAAGGCTCCCAGGATTTTCGCCCCCTCCCCCACCCTATGATTCACTTCCGCTTCCATGGTTCCATCCGCTGCCAGATCCACTCCCAGATATCTAAAATACTTTACTTCCTCCAGTTTTTCTCCATTCAAACTTACCTCCCAATTGACTTGACCCTCAACCCTATTGTACCTAATAACCTTGCTCTTATTCACATTTACTCTTAACTTTCTTCTTTCACACACTTTACCAAACTCAGTCACCAGCTTCTGCAGTTTCTCACATGAATCAGCCACCAGCGCTGTATCATCAGCGAACAACAACTGACTCACTTCCCAAGGCATGTACAGAGCATCAGATTGGGGAAGAGCAGTGTGGTTTCAGAAGTGGTAGAGGATGTGTGGATCAGGTGTTTGCTTTGAAGAATGTATGTGTGAAATAATTAGAAAAGCAAATGGATTTGTATGTAGCATTTATGGATCTGGTGAAGGCATATGATAGAGTTGATAGAGATGTTCCACGTAAAGTATTAAGAATATATAGCGTGGGAGGCAAGCTGCTAGAAGCAGTGAAAAGTTTTTATCGAGGATGTAAGGCATGTGTACGTGTTGGGAAGAGAGGAAAGTGATCGGTTCTCAGTGAATGTAGGTTTGCGGCAGGGGTGTGTGATGTCTCCATGGTTGTTTAATTTGTTTATGGATGGGGCTGTTAGGGAGGTGAATGGAAGAGTTTTGGAAAGAGGGGCAAGTATGCAGTCTGTTGTGGATGAGAGAGCATGGAAAGCGAGTCAGTTGTTGTTCGCTAATGACACAGCGCTGGTGGCTGATTCATGTGAGAAACTGCAGAAGCTGGTGACTGAGTTTGGTAAAGTGTGTGAAAGAAGAAAGCTGAGAGTAAATGTGAATAAGAGCAAGGTTATTAGGTACAGTTTGGTTGAGGGTCAAGTCAATTGGGAGGTAAGTTTGAATGGAGAAAAACTGGAGGAAGTGAAGTGTTTTAGATATCTGGGAGTGGACTTGGCAGCGGATAGAACCATGGAAGCGGAAGTGAATCATAGGGTGGGGGAGGGGGCGAAAATTCTGGGAGCCTTGAAGAAAGTGTGGAAGTCGAGAACATTATCTCGCAAAGCAAAAATGGGCATGTTCGAAGGAATAGTGGTTCCAACAATGTTATATGGTTGTGAGGCGTGGGCTATGGATAGAGTTGTGCGCAGGAGGGTGGATGTGCTGGAAATGAGATGTTTGAGGACAATATGTGGTGTGAGGTGGTTTGATCGAGTAAGTAATAATAGGGTAAGAGAGATGTGTGGTAATAAAAAGAGTGTGGTTGAGAGAGCAGAAGAGGATGTTTTAAAATGGTTTGGTCACATGGAGAGAATGAGTGAGGAAAGATTGACCAAGAGGATATATGTGTCAGAGGTGGAGGGAACGAGGAGAAGTGGGAGACCAAATTGGAGGTGGAAAGATGGAGTGAAAAAGATTTTGAGTGATCGGGGCCTGAACATGCAGGAGGGTGAAAGGCGTGCAAGGAATAGAGTGAATTGGAAGGATGTGGTATACCGGGGTCGACGTGCTGTCAGTGGATTGAACCAGGGCATGTGAAGCATCTGGGGTAAACCATGGAAAGTTTTGTGGGGCCTGGATGTGGAAAGGGAGCTGTGGTTTCGTTGCATTATTACATGATAGCTAGAAACTGAGTGTGAACGAATGTGGCCTTTGTTGTCTTTTCCTATCGCTACCTCGCACGCATGAGGGGGGGAGGAGGTTGTTATTTCATGTGTGGCGAGGTGGCGATGGGAATGAATAAAGGCAGACAGTATGAATTATGTACATGTGTATATATGTGAATGTCTGTGTGTGTATATATATGTATACGTTGAGATGTATAGGTATGTATTTTGCGTGTGTGGACGTGTATGTATGTGCATGTGTATGTGGGTGGGTTGGGCCATTCTTTCGTCTGTTTCTTTGCGCTACCTGTCTAACGCGGGAGACAGCGACAAAGCAAAATGAATAAATAAATATATCTATATATATATATATATATATATATATATATATATATATATATATATATATATATATATATATATATCCCTGGGGATAGGGGATTAAGAATACTTCCCACTTATTCCCTGCGTGTCGTAGAAGGCGACTAAAAGGGGAGGGAGCGGGGGGCTGGAAATCCTCCCCTCTCGTTTTTTTTTTTTAATTTTCCAAAAGAAGGAACAGAGGGGGCAGGTGATGATATTCCAAAAAAGGCCCAGTCCTCTGTTCTTAACGCTACCTCGCTAACGCGGGAAATGGCGAATAGTTTAAAAGAAAAGAAAATATATATATATATATATATATATATATATATATATATATATATATATATATATATATATATATATATATATATACACACATATATATACCCTATCCTGAGCCAGGTCCCCATTTCATCGACCAACCCCTATGAGTGGATGAACAGCTGGGTTGACTGTGGACCGACTCCCGTAACCAGAAATCGAACCTTTGCGCCTGACTCTGGGCGGCCCGTCGATGCGTCACGGATCATGAATGCTAACGCAAAATAACGCAGCTTTGAGTTAACATTACGTGTCTAAGCAGCGCTGCTCTTCCAACAAAGCAGCCAGCCCCAGTGGCTGTGTATATACCATTCGCTTTGCCTTGGAGACCTAACCTACCTCTTGATGAGCTTCACTTACACTCTGGGGGTCTGTGGACTCCCCTGGGTTGTGAACAAGTACTCAAGTCATGGGACTGAGAATGGCTGAGTGTAAACAGTCGTCTCACATGGCCAGGCCAGTAGGTCTTCTGTAGCGTTCATTATTCTTGTAATGTTAACCTTACCGATGCTGAGTTAATATTGTTTAGGCTAAGACAACTTGGCGAGGAGTGGCAACTGCTCATAATTCTTTGTTTACGGGTGAGTATATTTGTCAGTTACTTGATAAGTTATTAATGAAATATACAGTACAACGAACGGATCTGTTTATACAGGTTTTGCAGAGGGTAATTATGTGTATCATCATCCTAAACTAAGTCTTGAAATGATATGTAGAAATTAAGTGTATCTGTATAGTATGCTCTTACGTTTTCTAAGGGTGTTTGGTTCATGGTCCTCTGTCACACGATCCTTCACGCCTGCCTGCCTCCCACTGGTTGGTCAGAGACGTTGACCAAAGCCCACGGTAACTTCCCTGCCTCTATCAGGTGATGCTGAAGACCCCCCCACCACAACATGCATACACACGCTTCATCCCATTACCTACCCCCTCCTTGGCAGTGTGGTTCCAGCTGTCGGCACACAAAGCCCAGATACACGCGGGCGCGCAATCGAAGTGTGAGGATATTTTGCTCACGTGTAGTGTCAAGTCTTAAATCGATTATCTTGAACACCCGATGGGGATAAAAGGTATAATTCGGTAGGAGGTTGTATCCCTGAAGTGGACGGCCTTTTGATATTGAAACTCCTGGCAAGCGTATGAGCCCAAATCCTCAGGGGGAACGCAGCTTTCAAGCAACATGTTATTATGATGCGAACACTTAGTTATACACAACACGGCTTATATGAACCATCCTTTCAACACCAGAAGAATGTGTTTCATTTATATATTATCTTTTCCTGTGTATAATGACCGTGACAGAATCTAGGCCTAAATTATTGAAGGGCTAGCCTACTATGCCTTAGGCATGAATGGCTAGGCTAAGGCTTTATGTGTGTGTGGGGGGCGGGAGGGGCTCAACGGTATAGGGTATGGGACGATGCCTAGGTTACCCCTTCCCTCGCCACGTCACTGAGAACCCTTAAATTTAAAACCCTTCGCCAAAAATTCTCCACCTTCAAACAATGTCGTGTTTCCAGTCACTTACCAAAGATGTTATTCATGGGGTTTGATGTGTCAAAGGCCCAGGTGTGTCTCTGTGATGTGCGGCGGCGTATGTTGTAGATTCAAGCTGGGTTGAACATGAAAGCTGTGTCGAGAGCTGTTAGTTAGAACAAACATCTGTGTAAACCATCCTGGATGTAGTGGATGTGGGAAACATGTAGCGCGCGCGCGCACACACACACACACACACACACACACAAACGAATCCATTAGCACGGACTTGTGAATTTGAAAGGACAGTTCACAAGGTAATTGGATGCTGTAGTCTTCAGCGCGACTAAGTTTATGGTGAGTAAGGCAATAGTAATATAGATGAAAACAAAAAAAAGAAAATCCATGATTACATGGCATTATATATTTTTTTCTTCCTGAAAGTTTGTATTTATTTATCTTAGTAACCTATAGCATGACAACTAAAATCGGATATCTCCTTTCTATATCTTAGCAACCTATAGCATGACACTTAAAATCGGATATCTCCTTTCTATATCTTAGTAACCTATAGCATGACAATTAAAATCGGATATCTCCTTTCTATATCTTAGCAACCTATAGCATGACACTTAAAATCGGATATCTCCTTTCTATATCTTAGTAACCTATAGCATGACAATTAAAATCGGATATCTCCTTTCTATATCTTAGCAACCTATAGCATGACAACTAAAATCGGATATCTCCTTTCTATATCTTAGCAACCTATAGCATGACAACTACAATCGGATATCTCCTTTCTATATCTTAGTAACCTATAGCATGACGATTAAAATCGGATATCTCCTTTCTATATCTTAGCAACCTATAGCATGACAACTAAAATCGGATATCTCCTTTCTATATCTTAGCAACCTATAGCATGAGAATTAAGATCGGATATCTCCTTTCTATAAACATTATATCCTTATCTTTTCGTAATTCGTAATTCGGCTTCTTTCGGTTTTCTCAACACCACATGTGCCATTTCACCTTACAAGCATTAGCTTTGTTTTATGTGTATTCTATTTTCGTTTTCACTCCCACAACCGATTTATGCGAGTGTGTTAGATTAGATTATCGATAAACACGACCCAACAGTTCCCTATTTATGTGGAGTTACTTCCCTACTTATATATACATCGTGCCTTGCTCAGTGATTAACGCAGATTACATACATACTGTGTGGTGGTGGTGGCTTGTGGCATCAGTACCCAATCACACAAAATGTCAGATGTATTCATCGTATTGCATATTTTAGATATTTACTTGATGTATGAACGCTCAAAACCATTTCTGTAGCTGGGAAAGCTGTGTTTTTGCTGAGGGCCGAGGTAATGTATTACAAGGTAATAGGCTGTGTTTAATTAGAAATATATATTTTTTTTTTTGGGGTGTGGGGGGTGGGGGGGTGGTCGTTATGTATGAGGTAAGCTGTTTGGTAGAACAATAGGCTGTGTTGCTGATCGAATCTTTGATTGCAATTCCGGTCACGAACGCTGATGTAAATTGATAGTTTTGTTTTGTAGGCTGAAACGATTTATAAAAGATCAGTAACGATATTTTCTTTATTTGAAAATTTGGGTATTGCCATTGAGGTCATTTGTATACAGGCTTCATTTCTTTTTTTTTTTTGATGGAATCTGAAATACTCATTGTCCTACTTTTTGAAATACGGTTATATAAAAGAATGGGCTCTTTTTTTTTAATGTCTTATTGAAATCATTGATGTAATATTTGTACTGTAGTCTTTGGAAATCAGTGTAATTTTTGATCAAATGTCAAAGTGCAAGAAAGATTCCATCAGAGGTTAGAGAGCAAGAAAGATTCCATCAGAGGTTAGAGAGCAAGAAAGATTCCATCAGAGGTTAGAGAGCAAGAAAGATTCCATCAGGGATTGTTTTGATCCATTTTCTAATCGTTAATGTAATCATTACGTAATCATGTAATGATATTGGTTCGGCAGAGTATTGTATTTGATCCCGTGACATCTCTGTCGGTCTAAGTGGATATCTGTGTCGGTATGAATGTGGATAAGTATATCAGGAGTTAGCATTGGGGTCTATCTTCATCAGCTCTAGATGCTCTTGTGAGCTGGCCATAGTTCGTTTCCACCTCGTACGAACCTAAGCCAAGCCTTATGTAGCTGGCGCTCGGGACGAGATTATCTTGGCTAGTGGGATAAGTCTACAAAGCTTAACTGGTAGATTGGGGGGTCACAGAGTTACTTAACGACCCCATTATGGTGCACGACAGTACGACTATTTAACCACTACGGCACGACCTCCCCCCCTGAGCATAACAATACGACTCGCGGACACGACAGCACGACCCTTGTGCTGTATCCAAAGCTTTGCTTTAGCTACGACATGTTGCATACGTTCTTTGTTAGTCATATTCCAAAATTTTACTAACACTGCGCTACGGTACCTCCTTTATATTACTTAAGAGTTAGGGTATGCTAAATAGATTAGGGTAATTAAGGTGGTTTACCATTAAAGTGTTATTTTGCTTGTTATGTCGGTGTGTGTGTGTTCCCTATTTGGTCACGTTCCTAGAATTTTCATGTCTTTGTTATGTTTCTTTGTGGTGGTAATAGACATGCGTATGGCTCTCAGAGGTACGTGGCTCCAGAGGTAATACGTCACGCATAGGCTTGTGAGCGAGTATTATGGTCACCCGAGATACCTCATAGTAGATATAGATATGGTATCTGAGGTTTGTCATGACGTCTGTGTTGTCTTCCATGTGTCCTCCTGTATACCTCACTTGCATTACGGTTTGGTACATCAGTTACTTGATGATAATCAGTTAGACAGATAGATAGAAGGTCTCTCTAGCTTTCCCTGGTCTTCATGCCACCAGGGTCCTGTACTACGTGTGTCTGCAAGCAGTAGATTATCAGCCTTTCATTAGCCACAGAATTATCATGATGCGCCTACATGCATAGTGGGCGAGTAGTGTATGTGGTCTTAGAATGATCTTCAACACCTGAAGAAGGCGTTGAAGGTAATTCGGTTGGTGGATGTAGCTTACGTTGACGGCCTTAAGGACCCTGGTCGTTAATAGGCCTATAGACCAAACCAGATAACCAACCAACTAACCGCGGGTGCAAAAACTCCTGGCGAAATGAGTCGCTGTAGTTACGTCGTTAGGAAATGACTCTGTAATTAGTGTGTTGTGTTGGTTGTAGGGCGTCCGGCACAGTTTTGAGGTAGCTTTGTCGGTTTATTGATCAACGAGGCTTTAAGATCAGTCCCCCCCTCTGTCTTGTCAGCTTGGGGTGGGTAGGTGAGGTGGGGGATAGTAGTAGTAGTAATAGTAGCAGTAGTAATAGTAGTAGTAGTGTCGGTGTGACGCCGGATTGTTACACATTCGTCACACTCCCCTGCCGCCACCTACACCACACCCCTAGCCCGCCACCGTGTCGTCACACCCGATCGCTCTCCGATACGAAGGAAGGAAGTCGCGCCTCGCCGCTCTAGTTTAGCGATTCCGGGAAAGCCGATCACTGGACCCGTTATAATGACATTCCGAGGCGCCGATAGAAGAAATCACTCCGCGCCAAAGAAGGGGACGCTCGGGCGCATCCCACGGCCGGCCGAACCAATGAGATTGCGAGGGTTGGTGGTGAACGAGGCAAGTAGTTACGGCTGCAATGTAATGCCTCAACCTGTGGTGCCTCTATGGTGTGGTTTGAGGTGACAGCTGGGTTGGGTGTTCCCGGCTGCGGGGGGATCTCGCAAACTGAGCACAGCTGTTCTCGTGTTGATTACGTGAATCGTGGGATCGTCTCTCATCCCTCCACGTTAGCTAGGTCATAATAACTGCACCGGATCACCTGTCTCTCTCTCTCTCTCTCTCTCTCTCTCTCTCTCTCTCTCTCTCTCTCTCTCTCTCACGTGATCCTAGCGGTGGCTCTTGTCTGTTGTTATGATGTAGAGTTTAAATTGCAGGAGGTGATATTGTAGAGCTTAATCGCTGGAGGTGATTTGTTGATAAATGTTGTTAAATTGGGCACTTAACTGGGTAATGAATGCCTTCTGATTCTAATAAGTACAAGTAATCTATTGATGTTATAGACCCGTTTCTATTGTGGGCGAGATCTTACATTCAGTTAACAAACGATCCGTTAGGTCTGTGGGATAGAAATTCTTCTGTAGATCTAATGGAGGCTTTGTACTGGCATCTGGTCCTTCCTGGTACACTGTTTCAGCTCAACTGGACCTCTTGATCGGTCCACAATGTCAGACCAGGTGAGGCGTGGATTTTCACCAAGCAGAATGTGGGCCCCACTGCTTGTGAATTCCCTCTCGAGCTGGTGACCCGTGATGTTGTGAGGAGGTTGCATGGAGGCATTCGTGATCTATGATGTTGTAGGGGGCTGTATGGAGGCATTCGTGATCTATGATGTTGTGAGGAGGTTGCATGGAGGCATTCGTGATCTATGATGTTGTAGGGGGCTGTATGGAGGCATTCGTGATCTATGATGTTGTGAGGAGGTTGCATGGAGGCATTCGTGATCTATGATGTTGTGAGGAGGTTGCATGGAGGCATTCGTGATCTATGATGTTGTGAGGAGGTTGCATGGAGGCATTCGTGATCTATGATGTTGTGAGGAGGTTGCATGGAGGCATTCGTGATCTATGATGTTGTGAGGAGGTTGCATGGAGGCATTCGTGATCTATGATGTTGTGAGGAGGTTGCATGGAGGCATTCGTGATCTATGATGTTGTGAGGAGGTTGCATGGAGGCATTCGTGATCTATGATGTTGTAGGGGGGTTGTATGGAGGCATTCGTGATCTATGATGTTGTGAGGGGGTTGCATGGAGGCATTCGTGATATATGATGTTGTAGGGGGGTTGTATGGAGGCATTCGTGATCTATGATGTTGTAGGGGGGTTGTATGGAGGCATTCGTGATCTATGATGTTGTAGGGGGGTTGTATGGAGGCATTCGTGATCTATGATGTTGTAGGGGGCTGTATGGAGGCATTCGTGATCCATGATGTTGTAGGGGGCTGTATGGAGGCATTCGTGATCTATGATGTTGTAGGGGGGTTGTATGGAGGCATTCGTGATCCATGATGTTGTAGGGGGCTGTATGGAGGCATTCGTGATCTATGATGTTTTGAGGAGGTTGCATGGAGGCATTCGTGATCTATGATGTTGTAGGGGGGTTGTGTGGAGGCATTCGTGATCCATGATGTTGTAGGGGGTTGTATGGAGGCATTCGTCATTAGTGTGGGTGGGTCTGTGAGAGAATCGAGTATCCACACACACATGTCGTGGAGGTCGTGGACCTCATCACTGATCCACTGGTGTGTTGAAGCTGTTGGTGTGCAGCGCACGGTGGAGCCATCACTGTTTCGAGGGGCATGGCAAAAGCGACAGAAATGTCTTGAGTGAAAGATGGTTCAGTTGTGTTCGATCAGGGGAATGAATAATGTTTTGTTTTTGTTTTTTTTTGTTTTCAGGGGGCTAGTTTTATTTGTTTGTTTACGTTGGCTTATTGATAATGTTGCTTCACTCGGTACACGGTTGTGTTCGATCGGGTTCAGGTGGGATTGCTTCGGGAAGGAGGTAAGGCCGGGTTGTGAAGCAATGCTGGATGTTTTGGTCAACATTTGAATGTTACGGCTGGCAAGTGATTGTCGTGGATGGTAGACAGTTGCGTAGAACGGTACACATTTACGTAGAGTGGTAGACATTTGCGTAGAGCGATAGACATTTGCGTGAAACGGTACACAGTTGCGTAGAGCGGTAGACATTTGCGTAGAGCGATAGACATTTGCGTAAAACGGTACACATTTGCGTAGAACGGTAGACATTTGCGTAAATTCTTCTTTTTCTTTTTAGGTGGGAAGATTTTTTTATCTTTTTTTTTTCCCAAGGAATTTTACCCCAGGTACTCCTCATTCCTCCCCGAACCAGCTTCAAAAGAGGAGGATGAACTGCTTCGAGGAGGTGGTACTGTGAGCAGGTTGCCTGCTTCAGTTCGGGACTCGAACCCTGCCTGTTCCGTGATATTCATAAATGGACAGGTGTTTGATGATGTTGGTTTGCCGCTGGTCAGCAGGTAGATCTTTCATTCGAATCCCAACCACCACTACCACAGTTACCACACTTACACCACTTCCTAACCCACCTGCGTTACTAGTACCATCACCACTTTAAAAGATATCAGAACCACTGCAGAAACCTGACGTCATCACCACTGCTAAATCCACCATCACCACCTCTTTTTAAACTGTTACCATCTTACTGGTGAAAACCATCACCACCACTGGTAAAAGCCATCACCACCACCACTAGTAAAAACCATCACCACCACCACTGGTAAAAACCATCACCACCACCACCACTGGTGAAAACCGTGAACACCACTTTTGGTAAAACCTTCAATACTACTGGTAAAAACCATCACCACTGCTGGTAAAACCATCACCACCCCTAGTAAAATCCCCCACCACTACTGCTGGTAAAACCATCACCATCACTATTTAGATCCCCCACCATCACTGCTGGTAAAACCCTCACCACTACTGCTGGTAAAACCATCACCACCACTGGTAAAATTCCCCACCACCATTGGTAAAATTTCCCACCACCACTGCTGGTGAAACCATCACTACCACTGATAAAATTCCCCACCACCATTGCTGGTGAAACCCATCACTACCACAGGTAAAATCCTCCCACCCTACCACCACTGCTGCTAAAACCAGTAATACCGCTGCTGATAAAACCATCAACACCACTGGTAAAAACCATCAGCACCACTGCTAAGAAACATCAACGTAAGTGGTAAAAAACCATCACTATCAGTGGTAAAAAAAAACACCACCTGGTGAAAAACCATCACCACCACTGGTAAAATTCTCCCCCGCCACCACCACTGCTGGCAGAAACCATCACCACCCACCACCACTGGTAGAACCCATCACTCTTTACTACACCCTTCCCCCATTGCCACAGGACACCTCTTAGCACCTCTGCCAATTACAACCCCTTCAGCCAGTCACGTAACGACCTGCATGTTTCAAGCCGGCCAATAATAACAACAGGTGAGGCCCTAAACAGCCAATGACAGTTGGAGTTCCGTGTTGACTAAACCCGGGGATACAATGATAGCGTGAGACTTCGGCCAGTAAATAGATAGGTCTATCCATCCCTGTAACATCTGCAGAGTGTAGGGTGTTGGTAGAGGGGTAGATGGGCTCTTCCAATGCTGTCATACGACGGGGCTTGGCTTCGTATGAAGGTGTTGCTGTACTGTAGGCCAGCTAGGCTAGGGCGTGACTGTAGTAAGTAAAGGCAGCAGGTGCCTGCTCGGTTTAAAAAAAAAGGGGGGCTATATAGAGTGGCTAGGTTATAAACTGGTTTATGGGTAGGGGTTAGCTAGGCTATAGCTATGGTGGCTATACTGTATGGGGTCTAGCCCGGCCAGGCTGTGGGGAGTGACCGTAAATAAACAAAGCAGATCCTTACTCGGTAGAGAGTGGCTAGGTTATGATAAACGGATTATGAGCATCGGGTTGGCTAGGTTCTAAGGATGGGTTATCGCTGTAGTTTGGTTAGAAAGAGCTGGGCTACACGTGAGTCTGCTACAATACCCAGCGGGTCTTGTCAAGTGGGAGACGTAGGTGCTGGCCAGGAGGACTGCTGCTGGCCTTGCGCCGCCACAAGATGCAGCAGAGAGCTACGGTCCGGAGGTTCGCAGCGACGGAGGGAGCTCCCTCCCTGGGCAGCAGGGGCCACGGGGGCAGCCAGGTGGTTAGCCTAGCTAATGGTTCAGTTACGGGGCGGCGGCGGCGGCGGAGTTACGGGGCGGCGTTGGGGAGAGGAGGAGGAGGAGGAGGAGGAGGAGGAGGAGGGGGGATGACAGGCGGCAGAGTGCGAGTCTGCCACAAAAACCTGAGGAGGCGAGGAGTGCTGGCGGCGGTGACGCTGTCACCCCTGATTACTGCCCCACCCTGCCCCAGCCTGCCCCACCACAACCCACCCTACCTCACCCACTCCCGCAGCGGCCCACCCATCCAAGCCTTCTCCCACTACACCCCACCCGACCCCAACCCAGACCAAAACCTTCAAACCCCAACCCTGCCCCACGACAGCCTATCCAACCAACCAACCAACCAACCAACCCCCCCATCTCAGCCCTCTCTCACTGCGCCCTATCCAAAACCCACCGCACCTAACCCCTCTCACCGCGCCGCCGTGAAGGCTCTCCCCATCTCCTCTCTTCCTCTCACTGGCTGCATGCCCGCCTGCCTCTCTTCCACATTCTTTACGTCTCTGGTTCTCTTCTCTTTCCGGTCCTCTCCTGGTCTTCTTCCCCTCTGGCTGTCTTGACTTGACTCGATAGCTGGCTAAATGGCTCTCTGTCAGACTGACTGACTGACTGACTGACTGGTTGGTTTGATGGCTGACTGGATGGCTGACTTGCTTATTTACTGACTGATTTCTGCTGGGCTGGCTGACTGACTGACTGACTGGCTGGCTGGTTGACTGGTTGGATGACTGGCTGGCTGACTGACTGACACAGGCTAAGTGTGACTGACTTCCTGTCCGTTGATATGGCCAGGTTGGCCATATCTTCATTTAACTGGTGGTCATCCATTCCTCGGTAGCCACGCCTACAGCAGCAGCAGCAGCTGTTGGCCACGCCTTTCTCAGCATTTGGTGGCCACGCCTTCATCAGCTACTGGTGGCCACGTCTCCATGAATCGCTGGGAGCCGCGCCTTCATCAGTTGCTGGTGGCCATGCCCTCATTAGCTGCTGGTGGCCACGCCTTCATCAGCTACTGGTGGCCACGTCTCCATGAACCGCTAGGAGCCACGCCTTCAGCAGTTGCTGGTGGCCACGCCTCCATTAGCTGCTAGTAACCGTCTTCATCAGCGACTGGTGGCCTCGCTTTCATGAATCGCTGGTAGCCACGCCTTCATCAGGTATGGTGGCCATGCCTTCATGAATCGTTGGTAGCCACGCCTTCATCAGTTATGGTGGCCATGCCTTCATGAATCGCTGGTAGCCACGCCTTCACCAGTTATGGTGGCCATACCTTCATGAATCGTTGGTAGCCACGCCTTCACCAGTTATGGTGGCCATGCCTTCATGAATCGTTGGTAGCCACGCCTTCATCAGTTATGGTGGCCATGCCTTCATGAATCGCTGGTAGCCACGTCTTCATCAGTTATGGTGGCCACACCTTCATCGGTGGCTGATGACTACGCCTTCTTCATCTGCTGGTGGCCACGCCTTCGTCAGCAACTGGTGGGCGCGCCTCCATCATCAGTCGATGACAACACCTCCCTTACTCATGTAGTGGCCTGTGTGTGTGTGAGAGAGAGAGAGAGAGAGAGAGAGAGAGAGAGAGAGAGAGAGAGAGAGAGAGAGAGAGAGAGAGAGAGAGAGAGAGAGAGAGAGAGAGAGAGCTGCAGCCTCTCCTCGTTCTCCCTCCCTCCCTCCCAGAGGTAGAGAGCTCTGCAGTTTCTCCCTGGCAGGCCTCATGCCTGGGGCCAGGTGAAGCTCACCCCAGGCCACCGTCATATATATATATAATAAATAAATGATATATATATATATATATATATATATATATATATATATATATATATATATATATATATATATATATATATATATATATATATATAAACACAAAAATTTGACTGTCCGCTATCTAATTACTTCTAGGTCAGTGGGCCAATTTCACCAAATATTGTGGGATGATAGTGTGGAACCCAGTGGCATGTTAATGGTGGGTTCACAACGCCCCCGTCGCTCCCGACCCCAGTGAAGAGGTAAGGAGGTTAACATATCGCCCTCCAACCCCCGCCTCTGTACTTTTAGCCGAAGGCCTGTTGATGATACAGCGACGAGTCTTATCATGATAACAACTGATGTGTTACTCGTTATCTTAACGAAGAGCTGCTGAACATGACTGTGCTAAGCGTTACTCTAAGACGTGATAAGTATTCTGGCATCTGCTGCTGGTACGTTGAGTGTATGAACAGCTGTTTATGTGGCTGGCGCCTAACACAGGTGAACGAAAAGGTTTGCAAGATATGGAATGTGCTATGCCAGAACTTATGGCGCTGAGCGGGAAGTTGCCCCTCTGCCCACGTTACGCAGAGTATATGGTATTCTGAGCTTTTGAGCAGCGGGCTTACTCTCCGGCGGAGCGCGACCAATATTGGAGTCTGCTCATAACATCGTCTGTGACGACACTGGGGGCCCCCGTCACTGGGGCCCCCGTCAGCACAAGTAAGACCGACATGGATCGGACCATTGGGTTCCTGCGTTGTGCTACATTACTGTATCATAGGTAATCGATATTGGATGTCTATCCGACGAGGGCCTACGCGAAGGAAGTGGGGGAGGGAGTCAGTTTTTGGGCAGTAACCATAACACTGTACTCCTTCTGCGCAGCATTGCCCTCACGGGACGCTCCGTGTACGTAGATCTGTTCTCTTCATCAACTGCTGCAGGACAAACTCACGGTAGGGAAACGATAGCTCCACCAGGAGCCCAAGAGACAGGTGAGGAAGCTGCTGCTGCTGCTGCCAGAAGAGGAGGAAATGGTGTCACAATGACCAGAGGAAGAGACCAGGAATTATGTTTCCTGACGGAGAGTTCATGTACTGAATCTCGTGATAATGTGTCATCGATAAATCAAGTTCATAACCTGGATAAAGGTTACTCCTCACTCCACCACTTGCTTCCATGACGGGGCAATTTATGGCCTCTATAGATAGCCTTTCCCTTTACCTCAGTTCTAATTCTGGCGCAGTGTTTGCTGCCCTCCTCCAGAACTTCTTGCTCGTACTTTGTGATTCTCTAAGTGCGGTGACAAAGCTTGAGAAGCAGGTTCATGTTCTAGCCTGAGGTAGGAACTTGAAGCATGTTCTTGGAGGTAGGAACTTGTGTGCAATTCTTATATTCACTAGCAGATAGTGTGTGTGTGTGTGTGTGTGTCCCTTACCAGTCTTCTAAGGTGCGGCTTTGACGATAGCTTAGGTGCACTGACGACTTGAGCTCGTCTCCTCCACAGCGATATCTGTGGCTATTTCCAGCGAGATGGCATTCACACTGAGGCCTTCTTTCACCGCGTCCCATCCTCCTCAGTACGCTGAGTTGACTTTGGCTGAATTTCATGAAATATATACATTAGACCAACTACGGCGTTTGTCGAAGTCCCTCCTGTACGTTAGTGCAATTCTTATCATTTTTCTCTTTCATCATGACCTTGGCCTCATCGGCAAACATATTCAGACGTGGGTCCAGTCCTGGCAAGTCAATGACATATATTAAGAAGAGCAGTGGTCCCAGAACAGAACCCTTAAGCACGCCGGGAGTATCCTCATCCATTTCGGGAAAGCTTCTCCTCTGAGCTGGATCCTTTGTCCCCTTCCTCTAAGGTAAATTTTTTATTCATTGACGGAGCCTCTCTCTTAATTCCTGCCAGAGGACCGAGCCCTTTTTTTTATGACCAACCTCTTATGTAGTAGGGTTGAAACGCCCTGCCAGAGGATCGAGCCCTTTTCTTTTTTACCAACCTCTTATGTAGTAGGGTTGAAACGCCCTGCCAGAGGATCGAGCCTTTTTGTTGACCAACCTCTTATGTAGCAGGGTTGAAACGCCCTGCCAGAGGATCGAGCCCTTTCATTTTTTTTGACCAACTTCTTATGTAGTAGGGTTGAAACGCTTGTTTGGCGGCCCAGTTACATACAATCCACCCATCATTTTTTTCTTCTTTTGTTCCAAAACAGAGCTCACACTCTCGCAGCGGATCTTTAGAAAGTTGTAACAGATGACATTCTCTCCCTTAATCCCTGTTGTCCCTGGCGCAAACAGTGTCTTCATTGCAGGTAGCTATCTAATCCAGGTCACTTCTCACAGACCATGTTTGTGAGAGACCATTATGTAGTTCAGCACAATTTTCCGATCTCCTTTCTTCTAGAAAAAGGGCAAGAAACATGCTCTCCATCACTGACTCGTCTTGGCGCTAAATACTCCTCCTCCTCCTTCTCCAGTGACACGAGCAATATAGAAATTGTAAGTGTACCACTTAACACTTCTCCAGCACACATGGATAAGCCCCATTAGGACCACGAATCTTTAGAACAGTATAGAAGGTGTAAGTGTACCACTTAACACTTCTTCAGCACATATGGATAAGCCCCATCATGACCACGAGTCTTTAGAACAGTATAGAAGGTGTAAGTGTACCACTTAACACTTCTTCAGCACATATGGATAAGCCCCATCATGACCACGAGTCTTTAAGATGATGGTCAGAACTATTCAGTATTCTCCATTCTTATTTCCTTCTTTAGCACTTCCAGTGCTTCCCAGGTCTTCTTCCTCCTCCTTCTCCTTTCCATTCCATGTAAGCAAGAGTTGGAGCTCAAGTGTCACCCACTGTGGAGACACTTTGACTAGTCACACACACACACACACCTTCCCTCATGTAATTTACTGTGTCCTTGTATACAACTTTGTCTTCAGATTCCCTTAGCCTGATTGGCTGCTCTGTATCCCAAGTGCGCTTATGGACAGATTTTGAATTATCTCCATATTCGTGCACGACATTCATTTCCAAAGTTTCTCCGCTTCTCCTTCTGTGTCACGCAGTATCTTTCCCTTGAGTGTGTGTGTGTGTGTGTGTGTGTGTGTGTGTGTGTGTGTGTGTGTGATAGGGTATATGTCACCATGGAGCCTGGCTGGCGCATGCAATCCCTCACATCACTCTCACGTCGCCCGTCTCAGCTGCTGCGACTGGCGCATCATATCACTGTATTTTCCCCCCCCAGGGGGCAGGTCATGGGGCCCATTCCGCTCGGTTCGACCCGACTTCACGTGTAATGGGATGCATTACTTTCGTGATAGTCGCGGGTGATCTAGATAATGTGGCGGAGTTTACGCTTTGATGTAAGGGTGACTGGGAAATGGCCGGGGGTCGTAATGTGCCAGTGTCGTGAATGGTGATGGGATGGTGGTGTCTACCTACCTACGTGCGTACTTACCTACCTACCTACATACATACCTACCTACCTACCTGCCTGCTTACCTACTTAACCTACCTACCTAACTACCTACCTGCCTACATACATACATACCTACCTGCCTGCTTACCTGCCTACCAACATACCTACCTACCTACATACTTACCTACCTGCCTGCTTACCTACCTACCTACCTACCTACCTACATACCTACCTACCTACCTGCCTACCTACCTGCCTGCTCACCTACCTACCTACATACCTACCTACCTACCTACCTACCTACCTACATACCTACCTACCTACCTACCTACCTACCTACCTACCTACCTTCCTCCCTACCTCCTACTCCTCTCCCACGGCAGGCTTAGCAAAAGGTAAACGAGTCACTTTGGACTTTTTTTTTGAGGTGTCACTGACACCCCTGTGTCTATATAGCTCTGTACGACGAAGCGGAATGATATCTTTTTTTTTCCCCTGAAAAAGACAAAACTCTCTCTCTCTCTCTCTCTCTCTCTCTCTCTCTCTCTCTCTCTCTCTCTCTCTCTCTCTCTCTCTCTCTCTCTCTCTCTCTCTCTCTCTCTCTCTCTCTCTCTCTCTCTTATAGCTATATATACATTTATCTATATTTTCATCAAATGGTGTTACCGGACTCCGCTTGCTTGTTTTGCCCCCGACTGAAATGTGGCTTTTTAGCGTGACTTCATAACCGTCAGTTGACGCAAGACGGCACAAGGTACGTCGAGGATCTCCCTCTTTCCAAAACCTTCATCATGTCCCTGCTCCTGATTGTAGCGCATCCTCGAAGTGTACAGTTTCCTCAAAAAAGAAAACAAAGGGCAAGTGGGGGGGGGGGAGAGTGTTTCTGGTGTTAGATATAATAATATATATATATATATATATATATATATATATATATATATATATATATATATATATATATATATATATATATATATATTTGCGGCAGGGGTGTGTGATGTCTCCATGGTTGTTTAATTTGTTTATGGATGGGGTTGTTAGGGAGGTAAATGCAAGAGTCTTGGAAAGAGGGGCAAGTATGAAGTCTGTTGGGGATGAGAGAGCTTGGGAAGTGAGTCAGTTGTTGTTCGCTGATGATACAGCGCTGGTGGCGGATTCATGTGAGAAACTGCAGAAGCTGGTGACGGAGTTTGGTAAAGTGTGTGGAAGAAGAAAGTTAAGAGTAAATGTGAATAAGAGCAAGGTTATTAGGTACAGTAGGGTTGAGGGTCAAGTCAATTGGGAGGTGAGTTTGAATGGTGAAAAACTGGAGGAAGTGAAGTGTTTTAGATATCTGGGAGTGGATCTGTCAGCGGATGGAACCATGGAAGCGGAAGTGGATCATAGGGTGGGGGAGGGGGTGAAAATTTTGGGAGCCTTGAAAAATGTGTGGAAGTCGAGAACATTATCCCGGAAAGCAAAAATGGGTATGTTTGAAGGAATAGTAGTTCCAACAATGTTGTATGGTTGCGAGGCGTGGGCTATGGATAGAGTTGTGCGCAGGAGGATGGATGTGCTGGAAATGAGATGTTTGAGGACAATGTGTGGTGTGAGGTGGTTTGATCGAGTAAGTAACGTAAGGGTAAGAGAGATGTGTGGAAATAAAAAGAGCGTGGTTGAGAGAGCAGAAGAGGGTGTTTTAAAATGGTTTGGGCACATGGAGAGAATGAGTGAGGAAAGATTGACCAAGAGGATATATGTGTCGGAGGTGGAGGGAACGAGGAGAAGAGGGAGACCAAATTGGAGGTGGAAAGATGGAGTGAAAAAGATTTTGTTTGATCGGGGCCTGAACATGCAGGAGGGTGAAAGGAGGGCAAGGAATAGAGTGAATTGGAGCGATGTGGTATACAGGGGTTGACGTGCTGTCAGTGGATTGAATCAAGGCATGTGAAGCGTCCGGGGTAAACCATGGAAAGCTGTGTAGGTATGTATATTTGTGTGTGTGGACGTGTGTATGTACATGTGTATGGGGGGGGTTGGGGAATTTCTTTCGTCTGTTTCCTTGCGCTACCTCGCAAACGCGGGAGACAGCGACAAAGTATAAAAAAAAAAAAAAAAAAATATATATATATATATATATATATATATATATATATATATATATATATATATTATTCATTTATTTTTATTTTGCTTTGTCGCTGTCTCCCGCGTTTGCGAGATAGCGCAAGGAAACACGAAAGAAATGTCCTAACCCACCCCCATACACATGTATATACATACACGTCCACACACGCAAGTATACACACCTATACATCTCAATGTACACATATATATACACACACAGACATATACATATATACACATGTACATAATTCATACTGTCTGCCTTTATTTATTCCCATCGCCACCTCGCCACACATGGAATAACATCCCCCTCCCCCCTCATGTGTGCGAGGTAGCGCTAGGAAAAGACAACAAAGGCCCCATTCGTTCACACTCAGTTTCTAGCTGTCATGTAATAATGCCCGAAACCACAGCTCCCTTTCCACATCCAGGCCCCACAGAACTGTCCATGGTTTATCCCCGCTTCACATGCCCTGATTCAATCCATTGACAGCACGTCGACCCCGGTATACCATGTCGATCCAATTCACTCTATTCCTTGCCCACCTTTCACCCTCCTGCATGTTCAGGCCCCGATCACACAAAATCTTTTTCACTCCATCTTTCCACCTCCAATTTGGTCTCCCACTTCTCGTTCCCTCCACCTCCGACACATATATCCTCTTGGTCAATCTTTCCTCACTCATTCTCTCCATGTGCCCAAACCATTTCAAAACACCCTCTTCTGCTCTCTCAACCACGCTCTTTTTATTTCCACACATCTCTCTTACCCTTACATTACTTACTCGATCAAACCACCTCACACCACATATTGTCCTCAAACATCTCATTTCCAGCACATCTACCCTCCTGCGCACAACTCTATCCATAGTCCACGCCTCGCAACCATACAACATTGTTGGAACCACTATTCCTTCAAACATACCCATTTTTGCTTTCCGAGATAATGTTCTCGACTTCCACACATTCTTCAAGGCTCCCAGAATTTTCGCCCCCTCCCCCACCCTATGATCCACTTCCGCTTCCATGGTTCCATCCGCTGCCAGATCCACTCCCAGATATCTATAACACTTTACTTCCTCCAGTTTTTCTCCATTCAAACTTACCTCTCAATTGACTTGACCTTCAACCCTACTGTACCTAATAACCTTGCTCTTATTCACATTTACTCTTAACTTTCTTCTTTCGCACACTTTACCAAACTCAGTCACCAGCTTCTGCAGTTTCTTACATGAATCAGTCACCAGCGCTGTATCATCAGCGAACAACAACTGACTCACTTCCCAAGCTCTCTCATCCCCAACAGACTGCAGACTTGCCCCTCTTTCCAAAACTCTTGCATTCACCTCCCTAACAACCCCATCCATAAACAAATTAAACAACCATGGAGACATCACACACCCCTGCCGCAAACCTACATTCACTGAGAACCAATCACTTTCCTCTCTTCCTACACGTACACATGCCTTACATCCTCGATAAAAACTTTTCACTGCTTCTAACAACTTTCCTCCCACACCATATATTCTTAGTACCTTCCACAGAGCATCTCTATCAACTCTATCATATGCCTTCTCCAGATCCATAAATGCTACATACAATTCCATTTGCTTTTCTAATTATTTCTCACATACATTCTTCAAAGCAAACACCTGATCCACACATCCTCTACCACTTCTGAAACCACACTGCTCTTCCCCAATCTGATGCTCTGTACATGCCTTCACCCTCTCAATCAATACCCTCCCATATAATTTACCAGGAATATATATATATATATATATATATATATATATATATATATATATATATATATATATATATATATATACATGGATTCAAAATGACCGATGAAAAGTCGGAAATCCTTTTAGAAGCAATGAAGAGGGGGGGGGGGGGAGGGGTTGAGATGCCAGTGTTGCGTATACGCGACGGCGAAGCTTTGTTCCGTACCACCTGTGACGCGGGGTTGGGTCATATGTGGTGCAGGTGGCAGTAGTACCACACACCTCCCCCTGAGGTACGCCCGACAGATGGCGAGGGACCGCTACCACACAACCTCGTCAGCAGCAGATTTTTGTATGGCTCAATGGCGTGTGTATATATATATATATATATATATATATATATATATATATATATATATATATATATATATATATATATATATATTTTCTTTTCTTCTTTCATACTATTCGCCATTTCCCGCGTCAGCGAGGTAGCGTTAAGAACAGAGGACTGGGCCTCTGAGGAAACATCCTCATCCAGCCCCCTTCTCTGTTCCTTCCTTTGGAAAAAAAAAAAAAAAAAAAAAGAGAGAGGGGAGGATTTCTAGCCCCCTGCTCCCTTCCCTTTTAGTCGCCTTCTACGACACGCAGGGAATACGTGGGAAGTATTCTTTCTCCCCTATCCCCAGGGAATACATGGTTTAAAAAGAGAGATAAACATAAGTATATGTATGTAAGTAGGAGAGATGGCCAAAGAGTGTTATTAGATTGTGTTAATTGATAGGCGAATGAAAGAGAGACTTTTGGGTGTTACTGTGCTTAGAGGTACAACTGGAGGGATGTCTGATCATTATCTTGTGGAGGCACAGGTGAAGATTTGTTGAGGTTTTCAGAAAAGAAGAGAAAAAGTTGGGAAGAAGAGAGTGGTGAGAGTAAGTGAGCTTGGGAAGGAGACTTGTATGAGGAAGTACCAGGAGAGACTTGAGTACAGCATGGAAAAAGGTGAGAGCAAAGGACGTAAGGGGAGTGGGGGAGGAATGGGATATATTCAGGGAAGTAGTGATGGCTTGCGCAAAAGATGTCTATGGAATGAGAAGCATGGGAGGTGGGCAGATTAGAAAGGGTAGTGAGTGGTGGGATGTAGAAGTACGATTATATTAGTGAAAGAGAAGAGAGAGGCATTTGGACGATTTTTGCAGGGAAATAGTGCAAATGACTGGGAGATGTATAAGAGAAAGAGGCAGGAGGTCAAGAGAAAGGTGCAAGAGATGAAAAAGAGGGCAAATGAGAGTTGGGGTGAGAGAGTATCATTAAATTTTAGGAAGAATAAAAAGATGTTTTGGAAGGAGGTAAATAAAATGAGTAAAAGACAAGAGAACAATATATATATATATATATATATTGGTAAGGATCACAATTTTGCTCGTGATCAAGTATATTCCTATGAGTCCACGGGAAAAATGAAACACGATAAGTTCCCAAGTGCACTTTCGTGTAATAATCACATCATCAGGAGAGATACAAGAGGGAAATATAACAGTCAGTTGATATACTACGAAGAGACGTAGCTACGACAATCGCGTGTTTACCAAATGGCGTCTTAGCTATGTCTTTTTGTTGTATATCAACCGTCTGTTATATTTCTCTCTTGTGTCTCACCTGATAATGTGATTATTACACGAAATTGCACTTGGGAACTTATCGTGTTTTATTTTCCCCGTGGTCTCATAGGAATATATATATATATATATATATATATATATATTTATATATATATATATATATATATATATATATATATATATATATATATATATATATATATATATATATATATCATCCCTGAGAATAGAGGAGAAAGAATACTTCCCACGTATTCCTTGCGTATCGTACAAGGCGACTAAAAGGGGAGGGAACGGGATGCTGGAAATCCTCATCTCTCATTTTCAATTTTCCAAAAGGGCGAACAGAGAAGGGGGCCAAGTGAGGATTTCCCTCAAGGGTTCAGTCCTCTGATCTTAACGCTACTCGCTAACGCGGGAAATGGCGAATAGTATGAAGAAAAGAAATATATATATATGTATATATATATATATATATATATATATATATATATATATATATATATATATATATATATATATATTTTTTTTTTTTTTTTTGCCGCTGTCTCCCGCGTTTGCGAGGTAGCGCAAGGAAACAGACGAAAGAAATGGCCCAACCCACCCCCATACACATGTATATACATACGTCCACACACGCAAATATACATACCTGCACAGCTTTCCATGGTTCACCCCAGACGCTTCACATGCCTTGATTCAATCCACTGACAGCACGTCAACCCCGATATACCACATCGATCCAATTCACTCTATTCTTTGCCCTCCTTTCACCCTCCTGCATGTTCAGGCCCCGATCACACAAAATCTTTTTCACTCCATCTTTCCACCTCCAATTTGGTCTCCCTCTTCTCCTCGTTCCCTCCACCTCCGACATATATATCCTCTTGGTCAATCTTTCCTCACTCATTCTCTCCATGTGCCCAAACCATTTCAAAACACCCTCTTCTGCTCTCTCAACCACGCTCTTTTTATTTCCACACATCTCTCTTACCCTTACGTTACTTACTCGATCAAACCACCTCACACCACACATTGTCCTCAAACATCTCATTTCCAGCACATCCATCCTCCTGCGCACAACTCTATCCATAGCCCACGCCTCGCAACCATACAACATTGTTGGAACCACTATTCCTTCAAACATACCCATTTTTGCTTTCCGAGATAATATATATATATATATATATATATATATATATATATATATATATATATATATATATATATATATATATATATATATATATATATATATATATATATATATGTTTTTTTTCATACTATTCGCCATTTCCCGCATTAGCGAGGTAGCGTTAAGATCAGCGGACTGGGCCTTTGAGGGAATATCCTCACCTGGCCCCCTTCGCTGTTCCTTCTTTTGGAAAATTAAAAAGAAATGAGAGGGTAGGATCTCCAGCCCCCCCGCTCTCTTCCCTTTTAGTCGCCTTACTTTGTCGCTGTCTCCCGTGTTCGTGAGGTAGCGCAAGGAAACAGACGAAAGAATGGCCCAACCCACCCACATACACATGTATATACAAACACGTCCACACACGCAAATGTACATACCTATACATCCCCACGTATATATATATATATATATATATATATATATATATATATATATATATATATATATATATATATATATATATATATATATATACATATATATATCCCTGGGGATAGGGGAGAAAGAATACTTCCCACGTATTCCCTGCGTTTCGTAGAAGGCAACTAAAAGAGAAGGGAGCGGGAGGCTGGAAATCCTCCCCTCTCATTTTTTTCTTTTTCCAAAAGAAGAAACAGAGAAGGGGGCCAGGTGAGGATATTCCCTCAAAGGCCCAGTCCTCATCCTCTGTTCTTAACGCTACCTCGCTAATGCGGGAAATGGCGATTAGTATAAAAAAAGAAATATATATACACACACAGACATATACATATATACACATGTACATAATTCATACTCTCTGCCTTCATTCATTCCCATCGCCACCCCGCCACACATGAAATAACAACCCCCTCCCCTCGCATGTGCGCGAGGTAGCGCTAGGAAAAGACAACAAAGGCCACATTCGTTCACACTCAGTCTCTAGCTGTCATGTAATAATGCACCGAAGGTTTTGGGATTGGTTGGGATAATTGTGAATGTCGCAATTAGTTAGCGTGTGCTTTAATGAGGGGCATGAAGGAAAGAATGAGAATACAGTAGACTTAAGAAGCGATCGCAGTTCATTCACTTGTTCTTTCTTCCTTCATGCTTGGTCTCAGGGAAGGTAGGGTACGGCAGGACACGGAGGGGGGAAGGTAAGAAGGAAAGCAAGGGAAGAGAATGCTGTTGGAGGATACACATGTGTCAACACTGATCACTTTTTTACTATTGCAAACTCAGAGACTCAGATTGAAATAGCGACATGATGACACCAAGAAGTCAGTCCAAGTTGTTTTTTTCCCCCTCCAACTTAAATTAACCTTCTTACGACAGTTACCATTTGTCGAAGACATCCTATTTGTCGACATCACCCCAGAGATATGAGGAGGTGGTACTTAACCTGCACATTGATGGGATCAAATCCTATGACACTCTCCTTCCAATAGTGGTCATTATAAGGAATCACCATTATATATGGCCCATCTGAATACCTTATGACGCTCCCCCCACCCACCCATATTAGACACACACCCGGGTCATGTATGGAAGCACTGCAGTTATATACACAAGGGGGGCAATGGCCTCCTTTAAGACCCAGCACCTGCTCTTGCTGTCGTGTCGTGTTGTCGCCTTTTTATTTATTTCTTTTTTCTATTCCTTTGGTTTCCTTTAACGAGAACTGAGGCGCGAACGAATCTTACCTCCTAGACTTAACTTTACGTTCCTTTACGTTGCCCCAGCTTCTTCTTCTTCCTCCGCCTCCTCCCTACCGAAACTACCAGTTGAGAAAAGATATATAGAATAAAGAGAATATATATATATATATATATATATATATATATATATATATATATATATATATATATATATATATTATCCCTGGGGATACGGGATTAAGAATACTTCCCACGTATTCCCTGCATGTCGTAGAAGGCGACTAAAAGGGGAGGGAGCGGGGGGCTGGAAATCCTCCCCTCTCGTTTTTTTTTTTTTTTAATTTTCCAAAAGAAGGAATAGAGGGGGCCAGGTGAGGATATTCCAAAAAAGGCCCAGTCCTCTGTTCTAAACGCTACCTCGCGAACGCGGGAAATGGCGAATAGTTTAAAAGAAAAGAAAAGATATATATATATATATATATATATATATATATATATATATATATATATATATATATATATATAGCTTTTAGCCTTCTATATCTTCTGTGTCTTTCGTTACTGTTCTTCCGCTGGAACATACCCTGACTTGCTGCGCTTCTGGTAATCATCCACACTGACTTGAGGGTCGTACCGTCGTGCTTCAGGGTCGTACCGTCGTACTTGAGGGTCGTGCGCCGTGCCTGAGGGTCGTACCGCCGTGCTTGAGGGTCGTGCCGTCATGTTTGAGGGTCGTGCGCCGTGCCTGAGGGTCGTACCGCCGTGCTTGAGGGTCGTGCCGTCATGTTTGAGGGTCGTGCGCCGTGCCTGAGGGTCGTACCGCCGTGCTTGAGGGTCGTGCCGTCATGCTTGAGGGTCGTGCGCCGTGCCTGAGGGTCGTACCGTCGTGCTTCAGGGTCGTACCGTCTTACTTGAGGGTCGTGCGCCGTGCCTGAGGGTCGTACCGCCGTGCTTAAGGGTCGTACCGTCATGCTTGAGGGTCGTACCGCCGTGCTTAAGGGTCGTACCGCCGTCTCTGAGGGTCGTACCGTCATACTTGAGGGAGGTACCGTTGTTGCTCAAGGGGTCTGTGACAGTCTTACTCAAAGGCCAACCCCGTCGTACTCAAGACTTGTGGAAATCACACACTCTCTCTCTCTCTCTCTCTCTCTCTCTCTCTCTCTCTCTCTCTCTCTCTCTCTCTCTCTCTCTCTCTCTCTCTCTCTCTCTCTCTCAGGCGGGCTAAGGAAACGGCGTCCCAATGGTTCATATATATATATATATTTTTATTATCATTATTATCATTATTTTGCTTTGTCGCTGTCTCCCGCGTTAGCGAGGTAGCGCAAGGAAACAGACGAAAGAATGGCCCAAACCACCCACATACACGTATATACATACACGTCCACACACGCAAATATACATACCTATACATCTCAACGTATACATATACATACACACACAGACATATACATATATACACATGTACATAATTCATACTCTCTGCCTTTATTCATTCCCATCGCCACCCCGCCACACATGAAATACCAACCCCCTTCCCCCTCATGTGTGCGAGGTAGCGCTAGGAAAAGACAACAAAGGCCACATTCGTTCACACTCAGTCTCTAGCTGTCATGTAATAATGCACCGAAACCACAGCTCCCTTTCCACATCCAGGCCCCACAGAACTTTCCATGTTTACCCCAGACGCTTCACATGCCGTGGTTCAATCCATTGACAGCACGTCGACCCCGGTATACCGCATCGTTCCAATTCACTCTATTCCTTGCACGCCTTTCACCCTCCTGCATGTTCAGGCCCCAATCACTCAAAATCTTTTTCACTACATCTTTCCACCTCCAATTTGGTCTCCCACTTCTCGTTCCCTCCACCTCTGACACATGTATCCTCTTGGTCAATCTTTCCTCACTCATTCTCTCCATGTGATCAAACCATTTCAATACACCCTCTTCTGCTATCTCAACTACACTCTTTTTATTACCACACATCTCTCTTACCCTTTCATTTCTTACTCGATCAAACCACCTCACACCACATATTTTCCTCAAACATCTCATTTCCAACACATCCACCCTCCTCCGCACAACTCTATCTATAACCCACGCCTCGCAACCCTATAACATTGTTGGAACAACTATTCCCTCAAACATACCCATTTTGCTTTCCAAGATAACTTTCTCGACTTCCACACATTTTTCAACTCTCCGAAAACTTTCGCCCCCTCCCCTACCCTATGATTCACTTCCGCTTCCATGGTTCCATCAGCTGCCAAATCGACTCCCAGATATCTAAAACACTTCACTTCCTCCAGTTTTTCTCCATTCAAACTTACCTCCTAGTTGACTTGTTCCTCAACCCTACTGTACCTAATAACCTTGCTCTTATTCACATTTACTCTCACCTTTCTTCTTTCACACACTTTACCAAACTCCGTCACCAGCTTCTGCAGTTTCTCACATGAATCAGCCACCAGCGCTGTATCATCAGCGAACTACAACTGACTCACTTCCCAAGCTCTCTCATCCACAACAGACTGCATACTTGCCCCTCTTTCCAAAACTCTTGCATTCACCTCCCTTACAACCCCATCCATAAACAAATCAAACAGCCATGGAGACATCACGCACCCCTGCCGTAAAACCAACATTCACTGAGGACCAATAACTTTCCTCTCTTCTTACACGTACACGTGCCTTACATCCTTGATAAAAACTTTTCACTGCTTCTAACAACTTGCCTCCCACACCATATATTCTTAATACCTTCCACAGAGCATCCCTATCAACTCTATCATATGCCTTCTCCAGATCCATAAATGCTCCATGCAAATCCATTTCCTTTTCTAACTATTTCTCAAATACATTTTTCAAAGTAAACACCTGATCCACACATTCTCTACCACTTCTGAAACCACACTGCTCTTCCCCAATCTGATGCTCTGTACATGCCTTCACCCTCTCAATCATTACCCTCCCATATGATTTACCAGGAATACTCAAGAAACTTATGCTTCTGTAATTTGAGTACTCACTTTTATCCCCTTTACCTTTGTACAATGGCACTATGCAAGCATTTCACCAATCCTCAGGCACCTCACCATGCATGAGTCATACATACATTAGATAACCTTACCAACCAGTCAACAATACAGTCACCCCCTTTTTTAATAAATTCCACTGCAATACCATCCAAACCAGCTACCTTGCCGGCTTTCATCTTCCGCAAATATATATATATATATATATATATATATATATATATATATATATATATATATATATATATATATATATATATATATATATATATATATATATATATATATATTCATTATTTTGCTTTGTCGCTGTCTCCCGCGTTTGTGAGGTAGCGCAAGGAAACAGACGAAAGGAATGGCCCAACCCACTCACATACACGTGTATATACATACACGTCCCCACACGCAAATATACATACCCATACATCTCAATGTACACATATATATACACACACAGACATATACATATATACACATGCACACATTTCACACTGTCTGCCTTTATTCATTCCCATCGCCACCTCGCCACACATGGAATAACATCCCCCTCCAACAGCCAGGATCGAACCCGGGACCCCTGTGCCACAGGCGGGAATGCTACCCTCCCACATATATATATATATATATATATATATATATATATATATATATATATATATATATATATATATATATATATATATATATATATATATATATATATATTCACCCATTATGGTTTACCGTCGGGAAACGACGCTGGTAATTCTCACACACCTTGCCACGTGCTGAACCCGGCCGCACTGGGAACCCGCGCGCAACTGGCCACGTGCTGCAGCCGATCAGCTGTTGGGCACGTGGTGGCCGACAGTAAACACAAGGTGGGAAGGGACTGTCGACACGGGGGTCTTTGACTCTGTCCACCTCTCCAACACCTTCTACAACCTACAACCTAACGACCCATAACCTGCAGTAGGCCATGCAGATCTTAACAACTCTTCAAACCAGCAACCCTCCAGTAGCCTCTACACATCTTAACAACTCTACAACCTACCTGACCAGCAACCCTCCAGTAGCCTCTACACATCTTAACAACTCTACAACCTACTTGACCAGTAACCCTCCAGTAGCCTCTATAGATCTTAACAACTCTACAACCTACTTGACCAGTAACCCTCCAGTAGCCTCTACACATCTTAACAACTCTATAACCTACCTGACCAGCAACCCTCCAGTAGCCTCTACACATCTTAACAACTTTATAACCTACCTGACCAACAACCCTCCAGTAGCCTCTACACATCTTAACAACTCTACAACCTACCTGACCAGCAACCCTCCAGTAGCCTCTACACATCTTAACAACTCTACAACCTACCTGACCAACAACCCTCCAGTAGCCTCTACACATCTTAACAACTCTACAACCTACCTGACCAGCAACCCTCCAGTAGCCTCTACACATCTTAACAACTTTACAACCTACCTGACCGGTAGTCTTCCTGAGTAGTTGCTCTTGTTCTGGTCTTGCTTGATATTTGTTCTACATTTGGTCTTCCTCGCTATTTCTTTTCGAATGTTCTTCCTAGGTCTCTGTTCTTCATACAGCCTTCTTCATGTTGTTTACGTGGCCTCCCTGAGTGTTTGTTCTTCATGCAGTCTTCATTTTGTTCTTTATGTGGCCTCCCTGAGTGTTTGTTCTTCATGCAGTTTTCATTTTGTTCTTTATGTGGCCTCCCAAAGTGTTTGTTTTTCATGCAGTCTTCATTTTGTTCTTTATGTGGCCTCCCTGAGCGTTTGTTCTTCATGCAGTCTTCATTTTGTTCTTTATGTGGCCTCCCTGAGCGTTTGTTCTTCATGCAGTCTTCATTTTGTTCTTTATGTGGCCTCCCTGAGTGTTTGTTCTTCATGCAGTCTTCATTTTGTTCTTTATGTGGCCTCCCTGAGTGTTTGTTCTTCATGCAGTTTTCATTTTGTTCTTTATGTGGCCTCCCAAAGTGTTTGTTTTTCATGCAGTCTTCATTTTGTTCTTTATGTGGCCTCCCTGAGTGTTTGTTCTTCATGCAGTCTTCATTTTGTTCTTTATGTGGCCTCCCTGAGCGTTTGTTCTTCATGCAGTCTTCATTTTGTTCTTTATGTGGCCTCCCTGAGCGTTTGTTCTTCATGCAGTCTTCATTTTGTTCTTTATGTGGCCTCCCTGAGTGTTTGTTCTTCATGCAGTCTTCATTTTGTTCTTTATGTGGCCTCCCTGAGTGTTTGTTCTTCATGCAGTTTTCATTTTGTTCTTTATGTGGCCTCCCAAAGTGTTTGTTTTTCATGCAGTCTTCATTTTGTTCTTTATGTGGCCTCCCTGAGTGTTTGTTCTTCATGCAGTTTTCATTTTGTTCTTTATGTGGCCTCCCAAAGTGTTTGTTTTTCATGCAGTCTTCATTTTGTTCTTTATGTGGCCTCCCTGAGTGTTTGTTCTTCATGCAGTCTTCATTTTGTTCTTTATGTGGCCTCCCTGAGCGTTTGTTCTTCATGCAGTCTTCATTTTGTTCTTTATGTGGCCTCCCTGAGCGTTTGTTCTTCATGCAGTCTTCATTTTGTTCTTTATGTGGCCTCCCTGAGTGTTTGTTCTTCATGCAGTCTTCATTTTGTTCTTTATGTGGCCTCCCTGAGTGTTTGTTCTTCATGCAGTCTTCATTTTGTTCTTTATGTGGCCTCCCAAAGTGTTTGTTTTTCATGCAGTCTTCATTTTGTTCTTTATGTGGCCTCCCTGAGTGTTTGTTCTTCATGCAGTCTTCATTTTGTTCTTTATGTGGCCTCCCTGAGCGTTTGTTCTTCATGCAGTCTTCATTTTGTTCTTTATGTGGCCTCCCTGAGCGTTTGTTCTTCATGCAGTCTTCATTTTGTTCTTTATGTGGCCTCCCTGAGCGTTTGTTCTTCATGCAGTCTTCATTTTGTTCTTTATGTGGCCTCCCTGAGTGTTTGTTCTTCATGCAGTCTTCATTTTGTTCTTTATGTGGCCTCCCTGAGTGTTTGTTCTTCATGCAGTCTTCATTTTGTTCTTTATGTGGCCTCCCTGAGTGTTTGTTCTTCATGCAGTCTTCATTTTGTTCTTTATATGGCCTCCCAAAGTATTTGTTTTTCATGGAGTCTTCATTTTGTTCTTTATGTGGCCTCCCTGAGCGTTTGTTCTTCATGCAGTCTTCATTTTGTTCTTTATGTGGCCTCCCTGAGTGTTTGTTCTTCATGCAGTCTTCATTTTGTTCTTTATGTGGCCTCCCAAAGTGTTTGTTTTTCATGCAGCCTTCTCTATGTTCTTCATGCAATGTTCCTGAGATCTGTTCCTCAGGGAATCTCATCTAGTCTTCTTAACATTCTTCAGTCTTGTGAAGGGGGGTTTCCCCCTGTCTTAACGGAGGCCATTGCCCCCCTTGTGTATATAACTGCAGTGCTTCCATACATGACCCGGGTGTGTGTCTAATATGGGTGGGTGGGGGGAGCGTCATAAGGTATTCAGATGGGCCATATATAATGGTGATTCCTTATAATGACCACTATTGGAAGGAGAGTGTCATAGGATTTGATCCCATCAATGTGCAGGTTAAGTACCACCTCCTCATATCTCTGGGGTGATGTCGACAAATAGGATGTCTTCGACAAATGGTAACTGTCGTAAGAAGGTTAATTTAAGTTGGAGGGGGAAAAAAACCAACTTGGACTGACTTCTTGGTGTCATCATGTCGCTATTTTAATTTGAGTCTCCGGGTTTGCAACAGTTAAAAAGTGATCAGTGTTGAGACATGTGTATCCTCCAACAGCATTCTCTTCCCTTGCTTTACTTCTTACCTTTCCCCAGTGTCTTGCTTCTTCCTCTTCCCTACCAAACTAACCACTAAGTAAGGGGAGAGAGAGAAAAAAAAAACTATTAAAAACAGCTGTGGAACCTTAAGCCATTATCCACTGTCTTTCGCCAGAGTTCTCCAACTCAAAACATTTCCCCTGACTTTATCAAGGTGTTGAAACTCAGCCAAACCGATCTCCGACCCTTACTTCGTAAATAGAAACGTAGTAAGGTTCTAACGTACCATGATTCGTCATTAGGACCACGGCTGATGGGACGTTGGTATGCAAAGAGCAAAAGGGTGAAAGGCGTGCAAGGAATAGAGTAAATTGGAACGATGTGGTATACCGGGGTCGACGTGCTGTCGCTGGATTGAACCAGGGCATGTGAAGCATGTGAACATGGAGAACAAAGACCCCGCTAAGACTATGTGAAGAACAGTCACTAAGATCACTTGGAGGGTAAACAGTCACTACGATCACATGGAGGGTAAATAGTCACTAGGATCACATAGAAGGTAAATAGTCACCTAGATCACATGGAGGGCAAACAGTCACTAAGATCACTTGGAGGGTAAACAGTCACTAAGATCACTTGGAGGGTAAACAGTCACTAAGATCACTTGGAGGGTAAACAGTCACTAAGATCACTTGGAGGGTAAACAGTCACTAAGATCACTTGGAGGGTAAACAGTCACTAAGATCACTTGGAGGGTAAACAGTCACTAAGATCACTTGGAGGGTAAACAGTCACTAAGATCACTTGGAGGGTAAACAGTCACTAAGATCACTTGGAGGGTAAACAGTCACTAAGATCACTTGGAGGGTAAACAGTCACTAAGATCACTTGGAGGGTAAACAGTCACTAAGATCACTTGGAGGGTAAACAGTCACTAAGATCACTTGGAGGGTAAACAGTCACTAAGATCACTTGGAGGGTAAACAGTCACTAAGATCACTTGGAGGGTAAACAGTCACTAAGATCACTTGGAGGGTAAACAGTCACTAAGATCACTTGGAGGGTAAACATTCACTAAGATCACATGGAAGACAAACACTGATGAAGATTATGTAAACAAAAACGCCGGTAGATCACCCGCTGAACAGAACACTGACCAGTCTCACATGAAGAACAATGAACAGCAAGATCACATGGAGGACGGTGGCCTCGCAAGATCACATGCAGATTGAGCTCCCAGTGGCTGAATATCGCATCGAGAACAAATATCCACTGTGATGAAGAACATATACATGGAGAACAAATTTCCCCTCTGCTGTGACACTGGGAAGCGTAACACTATCGCCAAATTTGGGTGGAGAACATGACAAAGATCACATTGATCACACACAACCCGCCAACATAACATGGTAGATGTACACACACCCCCACACCCCCTTCCCCTTTAAGATCACACGTAGGACAGACGAACCGCCAAGAACACACAGTGGCTCTCTCTCTCTCTCTCTCTCTCTCTCTCTCTCTCTCTCTCTCTCTCTCTCTCTCTCTCTCTCTCTCTCTCTCTCTCTCTCTCTCTCTCTCTCTCAATGTGTGTGTGTGTGTGTGTGTGTGTGTGTGTGTGTGTGTGTGTGTGTGTGTGTGTGTCTTCCTCTGTTCTCTCTTTTATTGTTCTTTTCCCTTCTTTGTGAAATCCCGTTCTGTCGCCTCGCGTCTCGTCTCGTCTCGTCTCGTCTCTCTCTCTCTCTCTCTCTCTCTCTCTCTCTCTCTCTCTCTCTCTCTCTCTCTCTCTCTCTCTCTCTCTCTCTCTCCTCCTCCTCCTCCTCCTCATCTTCCTCCCCTCGTCCCCCCCCCCCTCACACCTACCTCCGTCAGCCAACCAACATTGACCACATTCCAGCCCTGGGCCGCCGCCACAGAGCCCCGGACACCCACCTCCCCCCCCTCCCCCTATGTATTGATCAGGTCTGACAACAACGGGTCATACTGATGCTTTATTGGCTGGTTAATAACTCGCTTCTCAGCCAATCACGAGACAGATTATGACCCTCCGCTGCACACCTTGGGATCTCTGCCGTATATCTGCCCACAATGAGTCCACGATGACTTAAGATATTCCCCCCCCTCCGTGTTCACCGCACCTGATGGCAGAGGGCTCTTTTCCCTTCCGTGTTTTTCTGTTTGAGTTCAAGTGTCACCCATGATGAAAAACGGGGCTCTGGGACCTTCTGTTACATAACACGAAAGTGCACTTGGGAACTTATCGTGTTTCATTTCTCCGTGGACTCACAGGAATATATATATATATATATATATATATATATATATATATATATATATATATATATATATATATATATATATATATATATATATATATATATATATATATTGGAAAGGATCACAGTTTTGCGCATGATCAAGATATTTCATATATATATATATATATATATATATATATATATATATATATATATATATGAAATATCTTGATCATGCGCAAAACTGCGATCCTTTCCAATATATATATATATATATATATATATATATATGAAATATCTTGATCATGCGCAAAACTGTGATCCTTTCCAATATATATATATATATATATACATATATATATATATATATATATATATATATATATATATATATATATATATATATATAATATATATATATATATATATATATATAGTATCTCTGGGGATAGGGGAGAAAGAATACTTCCCACGTATTCCCTGCGTGTCGTAGAAGGCGACTAAAAGGGGAGGGAGCGGGGGGCTGGAAATCCTCCCCTCTCAATTTTTTTTAATTTTCCAAAAGAAGGAATAGAGAAGGGGGCCAGGGGAGGATATTCCCTCAGTGGCCCAGTTCTCTGTTCTTAACGCTACCTCGCTAACGCGGGAAATGGCGAATAGTTTGAAAAAAAAAAAAGATATATATATATATATATATTCCTGTGAGTCCACGGAGAAATGAAACACGATAAGTTCCCAAGTGCACTTTCGTGTAATAATCACATCATCAGGGGAGACACAAGAAAGAAATAAATAACAGTCTGTTGATATAAGATGAAGAGACGTAGCTAGGACGACATTTCGTAAACAAGCGACAATCCGAATGGAGCTCGGGTGCCTTCGAATGTGGCAAGAAGCGTATCATGAAATTTATTATGTGGACAAGAACGGGAACAGTTTACACATTTCATCAACAATAAAGCTGTCCAATTTGTATCGACCTTCACTAATATTAATGTTACAGTTCTTTGTGTGTTTGATGATAGAAGATTCAGTGACATTTCTCGTGGTACAGGAGTTTGAGTTAATATCTGAGATGGCATTACTCCAGTCAATACAATGGTCATAAGGCATTTGTTCTTGTCCTGCTCATATACCATCTTTCAGTTGATGATCTCTTAGAATATTTAGTTGGTCTCTTCAATAACATTCATTTACCTGTTTCAAAATCTGCTTTTATTGAACTGTAAAATTGTGTACAAAAGACTGTGTATTTCAGTGTCATGGGCAATGTTGTGCTCAGAAATTTGATATGGCGATGAGTAACCTTCTTTCACTTATTTAAACAATCTTTACATGGAATTCTTTGAAACGAAGTTGCTAAAGGATATCTTAACCAATACTGCAGTTTGGTTTAGGTATGTAGATGATGCTCTTTGTGTTTGGCCAACATATGAAAATTTACAGACATTTCTCCCTTTCCTTAACAACTTAGTACCTTCCATTAACTTTATTGTAGACATTGAAAATAATGGTATGTTACCATTTTCAGATTGCATGATCCATAGGAACAGAAACATGTTTAGATGTAACATATACAGAAAACCTATCAATGTTTGTTCATATATCCATCATTACTTAGCTCAACAAGACAGAGTTAAAATATCGTCATTCCAGTCTATGTTCCTTAAGGCATCACGTATCTGCACTCCAGAGTTTATTCATGATGAGTTTGAGAAAATATGTTCAATTTGATCCAAGTTAGAGTACCTTAGATCTGTCATTGATAAAGCCCTTAAGTTGGCAAAGAAATCATTTTTTAGAGTTAAACCCAAACCTCCCCTTCACACTAAGAACCTTTTAGTTCTCCCTTTTAGTAATAAGTTTACTTTACTTCCCATGTTGCTTAAATCCTTTAATGTAACTGTTGCCCTCAGCAACAATACTGTAAAGAATATCTTAATCAGGAGCTCACCAGAAAGTTCTGCAGGCTGTGTTTATAGAGTAACACGTAAAAATTGTGATATATTCTATGTTGGGCAGATTGGTAAGGAACTTTCTGTTCAACTTACGCAACATAGATATCGATAGCATAAGAACAGGACAAGAATCAAATGCCTTGTTTCATCATGTTAAGAATCATATATATATATATATATATATATATATATATATATATATATATATATATATATATATATATATATATATATATATATATATATATATATACATATATATATATATATATATATATATATATATATATATATATATATATATATATATATATATATATATATATATATATATATATATATATCCTTCCTTCCTTCAAACTATTCGCCATTTCCCGCATTAGCGAGGTAGCGTTAAGAACAGAGGACTGGGCCTTGAGGGAATACCCTCACCTGGCCCAATTCTCTGTTCCTTCTTTTGGAAAACTAAAAAAAAAACGAGAGGGGAGGATTTCCAGCCCCCCGCTCCCTCCCCTTTTAGTCGCCTTCTACGACACGCAGGGAATACGTGGGAAGTATTCTTTCTCCCCTATCTCCAGGGATATATATATATATATATATATATATATATATATATATATATATATATATATATATATATATATATATATATTATTCATGCTATTCGCCATTTCCCGCATTAGTGAGGTAGCGTTAAGAACAGAGGACAGAGCATTTGAGGGAATGTCCTCACTTGGCCCCTTCTCTGTTCCTCTTTTGGAAAATTAAAAAAGGAGAGGGGAGGATTTCCAGTCTCCCGCTCCCTCCCCTTTAGTCGCCTTCTACGACACGCAGGGAATACGTGGGAAGTATTCTTTCTTCCCTATCCCCAGGGATGATATATGTATATATATATATATATATATATATATATATATATATATATATATATATATATATATATATATATATATATATATATATATATATATATATATATATATATATATATATATATATATATATATATATATATATGTGTGTGTGTGTGCGTGTGTGTGTGTGTGTGTGTGTGTGTGTGTGTGTTTAATTTCTCATTTCTTGGATATCTATAGTGTTTTATGTTCCTCTGCTTTTGGCAAATACAGTATTTGTCATGTGTACGTGGATATGTGGAAAATCTCGAAAATTTTCGAAAAAAACTAAAGTGTTAGATTTTTTTTCTCTCCCAGTCATTATGACAAAGGATATCATCTTGAGCAAACAGATAGTTTATATTTATTATTGATTATATTATTTATTATTGATTATATTATTTATTATTGATTATATTAATGATTATATTTATTTATGTGAGAATTATGATTTACTTTTTCCCTTTATGGGAGAGGGAGAGGGAGGTGTTATGTGGCTGAGAGAGAGAGAGATCTCTCTCTCGGGTTGTGAGGAAGGACCATGATGATCTTATTGGTCCGGTATATCAGTCGGCAGAAAGGGACTTCTTCGGGGAGCTGGAAGACCCCCGAGACTCCGCTGGCCATCTTGGGCATGACAGACGCTGCTCCCCGAGTTATTACCGTCTCATGATCATTACACACACACACACACACACACACACACAGAGCAGGTCGGAGGGAGAAGGGTGAGGTGGGAGGAGGGAGGGACGTGGCGCTGCTGGCTCAGGAGTCGAGGGGACATGTCGCTTCTTCGTCAAGGGCGTGCGACGAGTGGGAACCCCCATCTGGCTTGTTAGGTCTTCGTGATGAGGCAGCGTGTCGCGTCCGGTACGATAATTGTCGGTGTGTTGGAGGGGTGAGCGGGGGTTGGGGGTGGAGGGGGGGTTAGAAGAAGGAAGGTTTGGTTGTCATCGACTGTGAAAGGGGTTGAGGTGGTGGTGGGGTGGTGGGGTTGGGGGGAGGGGTGGTTGGTTGTTGAGGAGATGGGGGGGTAACTGAACTCTTAACGTAACGGATTGGGAATGCGCTTGTGTGGGAATCACTCTCTCTCTCTCTCTCTCTCTCTCTCTCTGACGCTCGCCTCTCCCCCACCCGCCGATTGATCGACGGACGCCATTTGAGATTACAGCTGCCACTGTCTTGCATGATGGGGGGGGAGGGGAAGGGGGGTTATTGGTGAGTGTCATCACCCCCCGCCACCCCCCAACCCACCCCACCCCTTTTGTGCATGACGGTACGACCCTTGAGCACGACGGTGCGTCGTGTGGGCACGAATGGTCTGACCTTCGGTAGGGAAGGTGCGTCTCACTGGTAGGATTGGCCCCTGAGCTTTGACCTGACCCACGTAGAGTCTGGTTAGATGCCAGGCCATCGTACCTACCGGTTCGTACCGTCGTGTCTAAGGGTCGTACCGTCGTGTTCAAGGGTCGTACCGTCGTGTCTAAGGGTCGTACCGTCCTGTCTAAGCGTCGTACTGTCGTGCTCAAGCATCGTACCGTCGTGTCCAAGCGTCGTACCGTCGTGTCTAAGGGTCGTCCCGTCGTGTCCAAGGGTCGTCCCATCGTGTCTAAGGGTCGTGCTGTCGTGTCTAAGGGTTGTCTCGTCACGTCCAAGGGTCGTACTGTCGTGCTCAAGCGTCGTACCGTCGTGTCTAAGGGTCGTCCCGTCGTGTCCAAGGGTCGTCCCGTCGTGTCTAAGGGTCGTACCGTCGTGTCTAACGGTCGTCTCGTCGTGTTCAAGGGTCGTACTGTCGTGCTCAAGCATCGTACCGTCGTGTCCAAGCATCGTACCGTCGTGTCCAAGCGTCGTCCCGTCGTGTCCAAGGGTCGTACTGTCGTGCTCAAGAAGTTATTTAAACGACTTATTCTCACATCTCAGCAGGTCTGATGCTACATGTATTCAATGGATCGGTATCAACGTGGCCTTTTAAACAATGCCCTTCGAAATGGCCACACCTGGACCACCACCTCTTAAGACTGGCTACCTACGAGGCGTTTACCCTTGTTCGAACGGGGACGGATCAGTGGCCCTGTGTACGTACGTCAGAGATGGACACAGGAAAATCATGGTCGAGCAGAAGGCGAGACCTCGCTTGAAGCCCAGATCACGGACCTGCTATGTTAGATCTCAGGGGTATGTAACGCCCAGATCACGGACCTGCTATGTTAGATCTCAGGGGTATGTAACGCCCAGATCACGGACCTGCTATGTTAGATCTCAGGGTTATATAACGCCGAGATCGCGGACATGCTATGTTAGATCTCAGGGGTATATAATAACGCCCAGATCACGGACCTGCTATGTTAGATCTCAGGGGTATGTAACGCCCAGATCACGGACCTGCTATGTTAGATCTCAGGGGTATGTAACGCCCAGATCACGGACCTGCTATGTTAGATCTCAGGGTTATGTAAGGCCCAGATCACGGACCTGCTATGTTAGATCTCAGGGTTATATAACGCCGAGATCGCGGACATGCTATGTTAGATCTCAGGGGTATATAATAACGCCCAGATCACGGACCTGCTATGTTAGATCTCAGGGGTATGTAACGCCCAGATCACGGACCTGCTATGTTAGATCTCAGGGTTATGTAAGGCCCAGATCACGGACATGCTATGTTAGATCTCACGGGTATGTAACGCCCAGATCACGGACCTGCTATGTTAGATCTCAGGGGTATGTAACGCCCAGATCACGGACATGCTATGTTAGATATCAGGGGTATATAACGCCCAGATCACGGACATGCTATGTTAGATCTGAGGGGTATGTAACGCCCAGATCACGGACATGCTATGTTAGATATCAGGGGTATATAACGCCCAGATCACGGACATGCTGTGTTAGATCTCACGGGTATGTAACGCCTAGATCACGGACATGCTATGTTAGATCTCAGGGTTATGTAAGGCCCAGATCACGGACCTGCTATGTTAGATCTCAGGGGTATGTAACGCCCAGATCACGGACATGCTATGTTAGATCTCAGGGGTATGTAACGCCCAGATCACGTACCTGCTATGTTAGATCTCAAGGGTATGTCACGCCCAGATCACGGACATGCTGTGTTAGATCTCAGGGATATGACAGCCAGATCACAGAAGTGCTGTGTTAAATAAGAGATATGACGTCATACGAGAAAACATCTAAATGTAATCAAAAGTTACTGCGAAGAAAATGATGCCTATCATTCCCTTTATTTGGAAATCAGTACAAAAAAATAATCAAGGTAACTTTTATGTAGTACATGAGTTTACATGAGTTTACATTAGGGAGACAGACAACAGGAGGCCTGAGTTTGCATGGGTTTACATGGGAAAGACAGACGACAGAAGGCCTGAGTTTACTTGAGTTTACATGAGAAAGACAGACAACAGGAGGCCTGATTGGTCCACGACTGGGTTGTCTGGTAAAAAGAAAAAGACAAGGAGTTTGGCTTGACAAGAAAATGTAAATCCACCGAAGAAAGAAAGAAAAAATGAAATGTGGTGGATGGGGGGCGGCGGCGGCTGATGATTCGGCGATCTGCTCTGTGGTCGAATCTATCGATTACAGTCATACAGGGAAACTGTGACACGGGAAGAGCATTTGATATTCGGAATTATCAGTCAGCCCAATTGAAGGAGATAGACAGTAGACTACCTGTCCAGTGGAGGGAGATTGGAAGGGAGGAACCTGGGTTTGGGTCAGGTTAATTCATCCTCCTCATCATCAAAATCTAACCAACCAAAGGTAAATAGACGGTGAGGAAGATTTCATATAATCTCGCAAGGTCTGCGAGAAATTTAAGTCCTTGTTGTGAGGCCATGTCGTCTGGTAGGGAGCCAGTACTTCCTGATGCACCATGTATACTTGCTACGGTGGAGATCTACAGACGACCAGAGAGAGAGAGAGAGAGAGAGAGAGAGAGAGAGAGAGAGAGAGAGAGAGAGAGAGAGAGAGAGAGAGAGAGGTTTACGGGGATGGGGAAAAAGATATCCCATGGTCTTGGAAGTGTGTAGGTTGGACGGTTGTCTTGCGCGACGATGCAGTTGAAGATGGAGTTCAACTTCAGAAGAAGGAATTCCAAGACTGATTTACATGAAAGAGAAACTGAATACATCCTTTAGGAGGATATAAGAGTTAAGCTGTACCTATCCTTTAAGGGGGGAGGGTATAACAGGGCTAAGGCATAGCTATCCTCTAGCAGGGTATAAGAGAGCTAAACTTTACCTATCCTCTAGCAGGATGTAACAGAGCTAAACTTTATCTACCCTTTAGCAGGATGAAACAAAGCTAAACTGTAGCAATCTTTTAGCCGGAAAAACACGAATCAAATATTAAGAAATGTCAATTGTGGGAGATCTATGGCAATCCTATGATGGCATATATAAGAGTAGAACAAAAACAGTCGACATTATGGACAGAAGATTAAAGTGAAATAGAATGAATTGAAGCCGTAATGGATCTTACCAAGATGAGAGTAAAGGACTGTAAATTGCATGTCCACATGGCCCTCATCTGATACGAGGATGCAAAGGTCTCATTGCTGAAATAAGGCCTTCAGTTCCGTTCAGCGCTGAATGAGTCAAGAGGCTCAGATGATGAGGCGACACCCGGAGGAAGGTGAGCTCCTCCACCGAGCACCGAGGCGACACCCGGGGAAGGTGAGCCCCTCCACCGAGCACCGAGGTGACACCCGGGGAAGGTGAGCCCCTCCACCGAGCACCGAGGTGACACCCGGGGAAGGTGAGCCCCTCCACCGAGCACCGAGGTGACACCCGGGGAAGGTAAGCCCCTCCACCGAGCACCGAGGCGACACCCGGGGAAGGTGAGCCCCTCCACCGAGCACCGAGGCGACACCTGGGGAAGGTGAGCCCCTCCACCGAGCACCGAGGTGACACCCGGAGGAAGGTGAGCCCCTCCACCGAGCACCGAGGCGACACCCGGGGAAGGTGAGCCCCTCCACCGAGCACCGAGGTGACACCCGGGGAAGGTGAGCTCCTCCACCGAGCACCGAGGCGACACCCGGGGAAGGTGAGCCCCTCCACCGAGCACCGAGGCGACACCCGGGGAAGGTGAGCCCCTCCACCGAGCACCGAGGTGACACCCGGGGAAGGTGAGCCCCTCCACCGAGCACCGAGGCGACACCCGGGGAAGGTGAGCCCCTCCACCGAGTACCGTTGAACAGAAGTCAGTGCAGAGTCATCAGATGAGAAGGTGTTTGAGAGCCAGAGGGAGGTGTGGTGGGGATATCTTGTGGGGTTCTATACTCCGAGGACCACAGTGAATTGCAGCGGTAAAAAGAGTCCTTACTGCGGTTTTGATTTTTCATTATTGACATCCTCTCCTGCCTCCTCTTCCATCACTTCTTCCTTGTCCTCCTTCTTGTCCTTCTCTTCCTCTTCCTCCTCCTCCTCCTCCTCCACTACCACCATCTTCTCCTCCTCCTGGTCTTCGTCCTCCTCCTTTCATATTCGCACTCCTCCAGTGGCTGGAGGTTAAATATGATGTACCATTTCCTGAACATGACACACCCGGGTCACCTAGACTGATTGTAGACCACTTGCCGTGACCACGCAGATCTCTTAATGTGATTGGAACCAGATAGAAACACACAAGGCACAGACACACCGGCATGCTGATAGTGATGAGGGTTCGCTTAAAGTCATCCAGAATTACATAAACGCAATGCCACCTCACGTATGATGAACGCTACGCGCTATGGTGCACTTATGGTGAATAAAGGGGTATGTATTTACGGTGTACTACAGTGGCACTTAACACACAGGCGATGCACTTAAAGGTGAGGGTGTTGTAGGCATCTTGACCAGGGTTTATCGTAGAGTGAGTACGGTGTGCTTGTTGCAAGCGATGGGAAACACATAGAACAAGTAGTGTCTGCGGGTGGGCGAAGGCAAGGAGGGGGTCGTTGTCGTCTGGCTTCTAGGGGGAGTACAGGTGGGCGGGTGTTGTCTGTGTACGTGTGTCTGTTGGTGCCGGTAAAGTTCCTTCGTGGGGATCCGGAGGAGGGCCGGTCGTCTACCGTGGAGACTAGCATTTGCTGACGCTCCTTACGTCTTTGGCGCCAGTCTCACGTGCCCCTTGTGTGGTGTGTGTGTGTGTGTGTGGGGGGGGGGGGGGGGGGGGGGGAAGAGGAGGAGGGGGGGGGGACAGTCTCTAAAATGATCACAGTGATATCAGATTCTTTTTAGGTTCACAACAGCGGACATACGTCCATGTTAGCAGGTCATGTGTGGGACGTACGGACATACGGACGGATGGGTGGACGGACGGACGAACGGACGCGAGAAGTGTGGCATCATTCGCCCTCGTCCGTTGTCTTGTGCTCCCTCCTTTTTTTTTTCTCTCTCTCTCTCTTTTTCTTCTCAGTAAGCGTCCAGGATTTTTATTATATTGTTGTCGGCTGTTAATTTTCAGCACAGATGACCGAAAGCTAAAGACCATTACTTTAACTTGCAAAGGAGCTGATTTGTAGGTAAACAGACACTAAAGTATACGAAGATACTGTTCGACGCTCCAAGGAGACTCCTTTGTAGGTGGACATAAATTAAGTATATTTCTAGAGAGCTTGAAGCTCGCACCCGTAATTGGCAGGTGAGCATGAGTTATGGCAGAGCTGAAGGCAGCAAAGGACCCGGTCAAGACAGTGACATGCCTCGTCCACAGCCAGAGGGTGTGGGTGCACGTCAAGCTGGACGTGTCCTCACCTTAGAGTTTTGATATCTCCTGGTGAGTGAGTGTGTGTGTGTGTGTGTGTGTGTGTGTGTGTGTGTGTGTGTGTGTGTGTGTGTGTGTGTGTGCTTGTACAGGTACAGCAGTGTCTTAAGGTCAGTTCGATGCCCGGTACCTCACACATCCTGCAGCTGCTGCTAGCGCCTGTAAGGTGAGGAGGAGAACCTCGAACTCCTCCGTGGCTCTACTAGAACCCAAATTCTGATGCCGAGGTGTCATATGACAGCGACTCGTGCTATGTGGAGGACTGGTGGATCTAATACCCAAAAAAGGAATGAGAACCAAAGGGCTCCTGGCGTCTCCCTCTGGCAGCCTTATGTGCCTGGGTGCTCCTGTTATCCCTCGCTGAAGTGTGTGGCGTCAAGCGGACGCAGGAGGAGGAGGAGGTCGCTATTAGAATAGATCTACAGTCAGGAGGCCTTTCAGTCACTATGACGATGAGGGTGTAGCCACCAGGACTCAGTGAATAGCCTGGGGACTGTTCAGAACTGTTCAGCTCGCGCAGCAAAGTTCAAAGTTCTCTGGAGGGAGTCAGGAAGGCGGCGCGTGGTGGTGGACATCGCTGGGCCTCACGGCTGCCAAGCAGCATGAAGAATGGTCAGGACTCTGGTGTCTCTTGGCAAGACGCCGCCAGATGTCGCCGTAGTTCTGGCACGTCTGACTCATTCCTCACACAGTCTACGTCATCTCGAAGATGGGGCTAGGAAAGAGGCTGGAGGTTTCTCTCCTTTCCATCCCACTGCAACGCAGGCGTTCGGAACTCGTAATACATCATCGGTACTTTAACCCAAATGTGACGACGTGGAATGTGCGTCTCACATTCTCAGGTCATTCAGACGAACCCGGCCGTCCAGACAAGCGGCGGTGATGCTCCAGCCCCTCATGGGCTTTTGGAATATACAACATTAACATAGCGATGGTGCGTGAGACTCGCTTTGCCAAAGAAGGCCAGGTGTGTGTGTGTGTGTGAGTGTGTGTGTGTGTGTGTGTGTGTGTGTGAGGGAAGCGGTGGGGCGCACACCTGGAAGGGTGGCTGTAAAGACGCGCAAGGGGCTGGTTGTGTGCCATCAGAGAGACCATTACATCTCACCTGGAAAGCCGACCCATCGGCATAAATGACAGGATGATGAAGATTCGATTGCCTTTAAGAGATGGACGTTACGGTGTGCTGACCACTGCCTACGTGCCCACAATGACCAATTCCCGACCACATTAATGATCGGTTTTATGCCAGGCTGAACGATGTGATCTAATCAAATCCCAGAGAAGATAAACTCGTCATCCGAGTCGATGTTAATGCTCGCGTCGACCTTGATGGTATCATCTGTGCAGGGGACAGGCGGGAGTGAGGCCCGGGCGAGCGAGCACAACTGCTGCCGCTTTGGCGACCTGCTTGCTTGCGCCGCCCCCACCTTCGTTCGTCCGCCATCCAGTTATCCTCAACACTGAGCCCTCCTCTCTCTCTCTCTCTCTCTCTCTCTCTCTCTCTCTCTCTCTCTCTCTCTCTCTCTCTCTCTCTCTCTCTCTCTCTCTCTCTTCGTCTCGCCAGTACACACAGAATGACGTGGATACATCTTCGCCCGCATCACTGGCGCTTGATTGATGATCGTCTGGCCCAACCACGACACACAGCACGGAGACTAAGTACTTACGTCGAGAAGTTTCTCCGGTACACATTGCTGGGTTGTTCGCTCAAAACATTTTTTTTCCTCCCCTGTCCGAAAACCCGGAAAAAAAAAAAAGAGACAGCACGTCAAACACGCAGAAATGGATGGGCATTTTCGAGTCATTTGAGTTGCTGGTGTAGAAGCATTTCAACTGGAAGTTATGATTTGGGTTTTTGGATGGACGACCCGGCATGACACAGACATTGTCAGCACTGCTGCAAATACCTCTCATTGCTCTCTGAAACCGACATCGGCCACACAGACACGTACAGAAGGACCCGAGTATATCAAACTGTCTTGACGCGAATCACATTTGACGCATTGTTTTCAATAGCTGACCCATGATCTCCTTATTGGCTGGCGCCTTGAGCGCGGCGATACGGTCCTTAGGGAATGATGGCGTAACCTTCAAGTCAACCCGAGAGGCTCGGGTTAAAGTCCAGGACATCGTACTCGAAGGTGGTAACTCAATGCTCGAGGATCATAAAGTCCAGGACATCGTACTCGAAGATCGTAACTCAATGCTCGAGGATCATAAAAGTCCAGGACATCGTACTCGAAGGTGGTAACTCAATGCTCGAGGATCATAAAGTCCAGGACATCGTACTCGAAGGTGGTAACTCAATGCTCGAGGATCATAAAGTCCAGGACATCGTACTCGAAGATCGTAACTCAATGCTCGAGGATCATAAAATCCAGGACATCGTACTCGAAGGTCGTAACTCAATGCTCGAGGATCATAAAGTCCAGGACATCGTACTCGAAGGTCGCAACTCAATGCTCGAGGATCATAAAATCCAGGACATCGTACTCGAAGATCGTAACTCAATGCTCGAGGATCATAAAGTCCAGGACATCGTACTCGAAGGTCGTAACTCAATGCTCGAGGATCATAAAGTCCAGGACATCGTACTCGAAGGTCGCAACTCAATGCTCGAGGATCATAAAGTCCAGGACATCGTACTCGAAGATCGTAACTCAATGCTCGAGGATCACAAAGTCATGGTCAGGGAAGGTTGGGAAGAGGTCACTTACAGGGCCACGACCATCAAGTCATCACTCAGAGTTCCAGAGAACTACCAGCTGCTGTAGCCCCCCCCCCCCCCCCCCCACCACCACCACCACCACCACCACCACCACCAGAGATGATAAATGACAGACACTCGCTGGCCAACCCTTGAGCCCAAAGGCTTCTCTACCAGCAGCCCGACTTGGGGGAGGTAGGTAACCTTTACAATGCCTCACAAGTGTTGCTGTGATGTTCTGGATCCTGTCAAGTTATTTCAGGTCAGTGGAAGACAATGCACTTGCCTGTCCATCTACTTACTGTAGATCGTGCGACGTGAGGAGGTGAATATCTCTCTGTCCTGGTAGTTAAGAGCGACAGATCGAGGGACCTCGATGGCTCTCCCGTGGGAACTTTCGACCACACATAAGACTGGTCTACTGACAAATGTTTGTGAGTCCCATATCAAACGTTTGGCTTGGGGACAACACATCACCACATGCAAGACACGACGCTGTGTCGCCTATAGAATCAAACGGTCTTGAAGCGATTTTGAGGGGCTACGCGGTATGCCTCTGTGGGTACTTTATCACAAAGGATCTTCCGTCGGAGTTACTGTGTAGCGTCTGGCTGACTCCTGTTAACGCCTCCTGTTTGCTATCCAACAATTATAGGTATAATGATGCCCTGTACAGCAGTACTTTTTTGACACAGTGTTGATCTTGTCCCTAGAAAGCCATTTCCTACGCTAAACCGTGAAAGTCTTTGTAGACTAACCTCCGTATCTAAATGCCTCGAAACGTTTGTTAACATTTGTTCATTACCAACGTGTAGGGGGGGACGTTTGCCTGTGTCAGTGGCAGCAAGAGCAGCTGACCCATCATCAGCAACTGGTATAGGTAAGCATGGAGCTGTCCCCCCCTCGCTAAATATTCTACTGCTGGACGGGTGTGGGGTCGTGTTCGTCCACTGTTCTCTGGCGGTGTGTCTACACCACACTTTCCACCTCCGCCGCCGCCCAGGACACCATCTCCTCCCGAGCATCGCCCATCCTCCAGCAGGAACCAGGGTTTCAAAACACGGAGGCACTGGTTCAGAAATCATGCTGTCGCAATTATACACGGCACTGGAGGCGCACCCAGCAGAGGCGGAGGAGGAGGAGGAGGAGGAAGAGAAGGAGAAGGAGGAAGAACCTGAATATCCTTGTCATGGAGGAGGGTGGAAACTTTCGGCCGCGCGTCATTGAGAGGAAAAGCCAAGAGGACATGGGGCAACACTAGCCACCCTCCGTAGTAGTGTGTATAAGGGAATATAGACTGTGGGAAAGCGAGGTGACCGTCGACCACAACGTAAGACGCTCTATCAAGAAAAGGAAATGGGGTTCTTCGGCCGTCGGTGTCGGCGGGAGACATTTTTTCTTTTTTCAAGAAGGAACAGAGAAGGGGTCCAAGTGAGGATATTCCTTCAAGGGCCCAGTCCTCTGTTCTTAACGCTACCTCGCTAATGCGAGAAATGGCGAATAGTATGAAAGAATGTATATATATATATATATATATATATATATATATATATATATATATATATATATATATATATACATATCCGACAACGTAGTGTTACGGGTGCGAAACATGGCTCGTGTTGGAGGCAGCGTATCCAGAGGTTTATGACTTTACACCTCTGGGTATTAAGGTGGCAGAGCCATTTCCCCGTCGTTCGGGGCTCGAAGTGGGAGTCCTCCACTGCGAAGACAGATGACAGTAGACGTAGCCTTTATGACGAAGTCATCTACCAGGGAACAGGAAACGGTAGTAAGCTAAATACCTAATGGAGATAAATGGAGGCAGGATAGTAAATCAGAGGTGTCAGGCCGGAGCTGGTCTACCAGGCGTTGAGGGCCTGTCAGTCCATGCCCACCTGACGTGGACTGACCGCGTCATTTATGCGTCTGGGAACTGCTTTGCGCAAACAGGTCCCCACGCTGTGAATTAAGCCCTCGCTTTTGCCGCAGCAAGAGAGAGAGAGAGGGAACCCGTTCATACAAGAATAACCAGGAGGAGAGCATGTGCGTCTCTATGCCCATTGTACCCCTATCTTTCTCCCCTTCCCGATTCGATCTGTTCAGAGCTGCCAACTGACCATGATATGCCTTGGAGACACGCTTTCCCCCGAGTGCATGTGTCCAACGTACCTTAGAGAGAGAGAGAGAGAGAGAGAGAGAGAGAGAGAGAGAGAGAGAGAGAGAGAGAGAGAGAGAGAGAGAGAGAGAGAGAGAGAGAGAGAGAGAGAGAGAGAGAGAGAGAGAGGCCATCTCAAAGGAACGGGAGGCCAGAAGGACAGGACTGGGAACGTTCGATGACGTTCCTCCCACAGCGAGTCGGCCATACGATGACAGCCAGGGAGAGCCAGACCTTTCCCTCTGAACAGCGAGGGAAAACGACGTCCTTCCCGAAGCCAGACCAGCCAGGCGTCCGCTGCCACTGGTCAGACCGCAAGACACGGGGACCATCTCCTTCAGGAGAACCAACCACCGAGGCGAGCGATGGCTTACCTCCGTCAGCCATGCGGGATCTCAGTGTATATCGTCCACGTCACCCTCGGTAGTAAACGGGGTGCTGAAAGACAGCGGTGTGTGTGTGTGTGTGTGTGTGTGTGTGTGTGTGTGTGGCCACAGCCAGCTCTCTCTCTCTCTCTCTCTCTCTCTCTCTCTCTCTCTCTCTCTCTCTCTCTCTCTCTCTCTCTCTCTCTCTCTCTCTCTCTCTCTCTCCCTGCATGCCATACCACCTCACTCCCAGGTGCTCGCGACCACTTCCTGAGCTGTGATCGGCTACCCTCAGCCTCCCTTCCCAGCCCATCCTTCACCCCACCTCCTTCACACACCACCAGCCTCTTTGTGGCGATGTATCTGGTGTTTCCTTCCCACCCACCTCCTCCCCATCGTAACATCATATTTCAGCACAATTTTTTCCAAGGTATCCCATCTCCATATATCCCATCAATATGAATATATATGTATATATATATATATATATATATATATATATATATATATATATATATATATATATTTTTTTTTTTTTTTTTTTTAAACTATTCGCCATTTCCCGCCTTAGCGAGGTAGCGTTAGGAACAGAGGACTGGGCCATTTTTGGAATATCCTCACCTGGCCCCCTCTGTTCCTTCTTTTGGAAAATTAAAAAAAAAAAAACGAGAGGGGAGGATTTCCAGCCCCCCGCTCCCTCCCCTTTTAGTCGCCTTCTACGACACGCAGGGAATACGTGGGAAGTATTCTTAATCCCCTATGTGTGTGTGTGTGTGTGTGTGTGTGTGTGTGTGTGTGTGTGTGTGTTTCCCCTTTTAGAAAGTTAGAATACAAGGAGGGGAGGGTTTCAAGCCCCCCGCTCCCGTCCCCTTTTGTCGCCTCCTACGACAAGCGGGGAATGCGTGGGAAGTGTTCTTTCTACCCTATCCAGGGCATGTGAAGCGTCTGGAGTAATCCATAGAAAGTTTTGTGGGGCCTGGATGTGGAAAGGGAGCTGTGGTTTCGGTGCATAATACATGACAGCTAGAGACTGAGTATGAACGAATGTGGCCTTTGTTGTCTTTTCTTAGCGCTACCTTGCACGCTGGCGAGGGGAGGGGGGTGCCATTTCATGTGTAGCTGGGTAGCGACGGAAATGGATGAAGGCAGAAAGTATGAATATGCCTGTGTATGCATATGTATGTATACGTCGAGATATATAGGTATGCATATGTGCGTGTGTGGACGTTTTTGTATATACATGTGTATGTGGATGGGTTGGGCCATTCTTTCATCTATTTCCTTGCGTTACCTCGCTGACGCGGGAGACAGGGAAGTATAGTATAGTATAGTATAGTATAGTATATATATATATATATATATATATATATATATATATATATATATCCCTGGGGATAGGGGATTAAGAATACTTCCCACGTATTCCCTGCGTGTCGTAGAAGGCGACTAAAAGAGGAGGGAGCGGGGGGCTGGAAATCCTCCCCTCTCGTTTTTTTTTTTTTAATTTTCCAAAAGAAGGAACAGAGGGGGCCAGGTGAGGATATTCCAAAAAAGGCCCAGTCCTTTGTTCTTAACGCTACCTCGCTAACGCGGGAAATGGCGAATAGTTTAAAAGAAAAAAAGAATATATATATATATATATATATATATTTTTTTTTTTTTTTTTTTTTTTTATACTTTGTCGCTGTCTCCCGCGTTTGCGAGGTAGCGCAAGGAAACAGACGAAAGAAATGGCCCAACCCCCCCCCCCCATACACATGTACATACACACGTCCACACACGCAAATATACATACCTACACAGCTTTCCATGGTTTACCCCAGACGCTTCACATGCCTTGATTCAATCCACTGACAGCACGTCAACCCCTGTATACCACATCGCTCCAATTCACTCTATTCCTTGCCCTCCTTTCACCCTCCTGCATGTTCAGGCCCCGATCACACAAAATCTTTTTCACTCCATCTTTCCACCTCCAATTTGGTCTCCCTCTTCTCCTCGTTCCCTCCACCTCCGACACATATATCCTCTTGGTCAATCTTTCCTCACTCATTCTCTCCATGTGCCCAAACCATTTCAAAACACCCTCTTCTGCTCTCTCAACCACGCTCTTTTTATTTCCACACATCTCTCTTACCCTTACGTTACTTACTCGATCAAACCACCTCACACCACACATTTTCCTCAAACATCTCATTTCCAGCACATCCATCCTCCTGCGCACATCTCTATCCATATCCCACGCCTCGCAACCATACAACATTGTTGGAACCACTATTCCTTCAAACATACCCATTTTTGCTTTCCGAGATAATGTTCTCGACTTCCACACATTTTTCAAGGCTCCCAAAATTTTCGCCCCCTCCCCCACCCTATGATCCACTTCCGCTTCCATGGTTCCATCCGCTGACAGATCCACTCCCAGATATCTAAAACACTTCACTTCCTCCAGTTTTTCTCCATTCAAACTCACCTCCCAATTGACTTGACCCTCACCCCTACTGTACCTAATAACCTTGCTCTTATTCACATTTACTCTTAACTTTCTTCTTCCACACACTTTACCAAACTCAGTCACCAGCTTCTGCAGTTTCTCACATGAATCAGCCACCAGCGCTGTATATATATATATATATATATATATATATATATATATATATATATATATATATATATATATATATTTATATATATATATATATATATATATATATATATATATATATATATATATATATATATATATATATATATATATCGCGTTCGGGCGGTACTTACAGGGAAGGAGTGCAAGTGATTGGGAAACGTATAAGAGAAAACGGTAGGAGGTCAAGAGGAAAGTGCAAGGGTTGAAAATGAGTGCAAATGAGAGTTGAGGTGAGAGAGGATCATTAAACTTTAGGGAGGATAAAAAGCTGTTTCGGAAGGAGGCAAATAACGTGCGAAAGACAAGAGAACAAATGGGAGCATCGGTGAAGGGGACAAAAGGGGAAGTGATAGTACGCAGTGATGAAGTAGGGAGGAGATGGAGTGAGTATTCTGCAGGATTCTTAAATGTGTTTGATGATTGAGTGGCAGATGTAGGGTGTTTGGGTCGGGGTGGTGTGTGAAGTGAGAGTCAGGGAGAGTAGTTTGGTGAACAGAGAAGAGGCGGTGAAAGCCTTGTGAAAGATGGAATGCGGCAAGGTGGCTGGAGTGGATGGTGTCGAAGTTGAATTTGTCAAAAGGGGGTGACTATGTTGTTCATTGGTTGGTATGGATGTTCAGAGTATGTATGGATCATGGTGAAGTGAGTGAGGATTGGCGGAATGCGCTCATAGTGCCATTGTACAAAGGCAAAGGGGATAGAGGTACACGTTCAAACTACAGAGGTATAAGTTTGCTCACTATACCTGATAAGTTGTATGCGAGGGTATTGATTGAGAGGGTGAAGGCATGTACAGAGCATCAGATTGGGGAAGAGCAGTGTAGTTTCAGAAGTGGTAGAGGATGTGTGGATCAGGTGTTTGCTTTGAAGGATGTATGCGAGAAATACTAAGAAAAACATCTGGATTTGTTTGTGAAATTTATGGATCTAGTGAAGGCATATGACAGCGTTGATAGAGATGCTTTGTGGAGGGTATTAAGTGTATATGGTGTGGGAGGTAAGCCGCTAGAAGCAGTGAAAAGTTTCTATCAAGGGTATAAGGCGTGTGTACGAGTTGGAAGAGAAGAAAGTGAACGGTTGGTTCCCAGTGAAGATTGGTCTGCGGTAGGTTTGTATGATGTCCTCTCGGTTGTATAATTTGCTTATGGATGGAGTAGTTAGGGATGTAAACGCAAGAGCCTTGGAGAGAGGGGTGAGTATGCAGTCTGTTTTGGATGAGAGGGCCTGGGAAGCAAGTCAGTAGCTGTTCGCCAATGATACAGCTCTCGTGGCTGCTTCGTGTGAGAACCTGCAGAGGTTGGTGACTGAGTTTGGAAAAGTGTGTAGAAGGAGAAAGTTGAGAGTAAATGTGAATAAGAGCAAGGTTATTAGGTTCAGGAGGGTTGAGGGACAGGGTAATTGGGATGTAAGTTTGAATGGAGAAAAACTGGAGGAAGTGAAGTGTTTTAGATATTTAAGAGTGGATTTAGCAGCGGATGGAACCATGGAAGCGGAAGTGAGTCATAGTGTAAGGGAGTGGGCAGTGGTTCTGAGAGCGATGAAGAATGTGTGGAAGTAGAGAACATTATCTCGGAGTGCGAAAATGGGTATGTTTGAAGGAATTGTAGTTCCAGCAATGTTATATGGTTGCAAAGCATGGGCTATAGATAGGGTTGTACGGAGGAAGGTGGATGTGTTGGAAATGAAATGTTTGAGGACAATATATGGTGTGAGGTGGCTTGATCGAGTAAGTAATGAAAGGGTAAGAGAGATGTGTGGTAATAAAAAGAGTGTGGTTGAGAGAGCAGAAGAGGCTGTGTTGAAATGGTTTGGACATATGGAGAGAATGAGTGAGGAAATATTGACAAAGAGGATATATGTGTCAGAGGTAGAGGGAATGAGGAGAAGCGGGAAACCAAATTGGAGGTGGAAGGATGGAGTGAAAAAAATTTGAGTGATCGGGGCCTGAACATACAGGAGGGTGGAAGGCGTGCAAGGAATAGAGTGAATAGGAACGATGTGGTATACCGGGGTCGACGTGCTGTCAATGGATTGAACCAGGGCATGTGAAGCGTCTGGGGTAAACCATGGAAATTTCTGTCGGGCCTGGATGTGGAAAGGGAGCTGTGGTTTCGGTGCATTATTACATGACAGCTAGAGACTGAGTGTGAACGAATGGGGCCTTTGTTATCTTCCTAGAGCTACCTCGCGCACATGAGGGGGGAGGGGGTTGCTATTACATGTGTGGCGGGTTGGCGATGGGAATGAATAAAGGCAGACAGTATGAATTATGTACATGTGTATATATGTATATGTCTGTGCGTGTATATATATGTATACGTTGAGATGTATAGGTATGTATATTTGCGTGTGTGGACGTGTATTTATATACATGTGTATGTGGGTGGGTTGAGCCATTCTTTCGTCTGTTTCCTTGCGCTACCTCGCTAACGCGGGAGACAGCGACAAAACAAAATAATAAGATATATATATATATATATATATATATATATATATATATATATATATATATATATATATATATAACTGCTTCAGAGTCAAATTTGAAAGTCCTTTCATCTTTTCGCTGTATTTGAATATTCCATCCCCTTGTATTTGGAGACTCTATCAGTTGTGGAATATTCCTTTAGGACAGAAAAGAATCACTTAATTGAATAAGTTCATCGGTCAGCTCAATTTTGTTCATCAACCCATCTCGGTCGGCAGACTAATTCACAGCCGGCCAATCAGCGCACCGATCTCTCTCTCTCTCTCTCTCTCTCTCTCTCTCTCTCTCTCTCTCTCTCTCTCTCTCTCTCTCTCTCTCTCTCTCTCTCTCTCTCTCTCTCTCTCTCTCTCTCTCTCTCTCTCTCTCTCTCTCTCTCTCTCTGGGCCGAGCAGTAGAGAACCGAACGTTTGAGACGGTCCACCTGTTAACCAGTTAACCTGTTTTAGCATCCGGCTTCGAGCTTCTGCCAACCAGTTCACCCAGTCGTATGCAACTGGTCTCAACCTAGCCTGTCAGTGTGTCATTGAACTGGTCATTTTGCCTGTCTGTTGTTGGCTAGTCACCTCATCATCAGCCAGTCACAGACAGTTACGCCTCTAATCTTCCATTCGACCAGCCTCCCATATACAGTCAACAGTCCAGAAAGACTGGCTGATCATCCTTGGATGGTAATCTACCAGACTGTCAGTTCACAGGGCGTCTTATCAACCAGTCGACCCACCCTCCTTTCATCCAGTCCATTACACAGTCAGCCAAGCTGTCAGTCACCAGTTACAGTCAACCGGACCGTCAGCTAATCAACTCATCGACCAGTTTGTTAATCAATATTGATCTATTACTCCTTCCATCAACACTGTCGTTGAATATCATGGATTAATTAACTTCTTGTTTCTTCTAATCCCTCCTTCCATCCTCATTCTTACTAATCTCTTCCTAATCCCGAATGTGTCCTTCCTCTAACGACTGATTCCTCCTAATCCTTAGTGGGTAATCCAATCTTTTCTACTCTATCGGTATCTTCCCTTACCCCCCTTTCGCTTCGATGCTACACCCCCACATCCCCCATAACTCCATTATAAACCCCCCCCCCCTTCCACTCCACCACCACCACGGCATTATTCCTGTGTTTCCCCCCCCCTCCCAGTGCTGCCTCCACTCCCCCATCCTCCTCCACTTCCCCACCCCCAAGCCCACTCCTGACACCAGCTCCAGACCTTCCCCCCCTCCCACAACATTTCCTGTTGTACCCCGTCCCTAAATGTTATTGAGGAAATTCCTTGTGGCCAGGAGCGGCGTGGAAAGCGACCTCCGCCGCACGGGATTGGACGCCCCGCTTTTGTTGACATGGTGCGACGGCCAATAGAAAGCCGGCGGGGAGGGGGAAATTTGAGCCAGTGATAATCATTTCAGGCCGATGGTGGGAGGAGCCTAGGTTGGATGGGTGAGAGCGCTTGTTTAGCGCGATAGTAATGTGTCGCCTATTATGCTAATTGTCCCTTAATCATCTTATGGGAGGGTTTGATATCATTGTTTGATGTTGCGTCGGGCAAAATGGAGTTCTTTTTTTGCTGGTAAATTGTGTGTATGGAGGTTAATGTATCATTACGTGTGTGTGTGTGTGTGTGTGTGTGTGTGTGTGTGTGTGTGTGTGTGATTACGTTAATGTAACTTGTGTGCATATTTAGGGAAGGGGGTTTACACAGCCATGAGCCCCATGTGTCTTAATATATCATCATTTTTCTTATATATATTTTCGAATCTCCCAAGTTCTAGTTATATTTCACATCTCTCCATTGCTTATGTATGCCTCTGCGTTATTCCTGACACTAATTTTCCCGAGTTCTTAGTACTGTCTTATGATGTGGTAGCATATCTTCAGTACCCCCAAGATTTTGGAGAGCTGGTTCTCCTTGGAGTGCGAAGGTGCTACCGTTGAAGTACGACCTCTAGGGGTCTGATGGCCTGGTCTTTGACCTAACCCTTAAATGGCCAGTCTAAAGGCCAGGTCATTGTACTCAAGGGTGGTACCGTTGTGCTCTGTGTTTTGCCCATCGTACTCAAGGGTCAGGTCATTGTACTCAAGGGTGGTACCGTTGTGCTCTATGTTTTGCCCATCGTACTCAAGGGTCAGGTCATCGTACTCAAGGGTGGTACCGTTGTACCCAAGGTTTTGCTCATCGTACTCAAGGGTCAGGTCATCGTACTCAAGGGTGGTACCGTTGTACCCAAGGTTTTGCTCATCGTACCCAAGGGTCAGGTCATCGTACTCAAGGGTGGTGCCGTTGTACCCAAGGTTTTGCCCATCGTACTCAAGGGTCAGGTCATCGTACTCAAGGGTGGTACCGTTGTACCCAAGGTTTTGCCCATCGTACTCAAGGGTCGTGCCCTTGTGCTCCAAGTGATGAAGGCAAGCCATGACTCGGAGGAATTCCAGGGTGGGAGTTTTTCCATACCTTCCCTCACCCATCTTTCTTTTGGTATGGGAAGGTCAGGGACCTCCATCCTCTCCTCCTGACTCTCTTCGGAGAATCACGACACCCTCCTCGATGTGTTCAGCTGAGCATCTTTCCCTCGAGGATCTGTCTGTATGTCTGTTTATGTGAGGAGACCAAAGTATTTTGATGCATGCAAAACAGCTCAAGTTCAACATTATGTTGTCTTCCTTAAAATCATCTCGCCCATATGCATTGAAGGAAACCTCCTACTTTTAAGAGATGGTCTGTACACCTTCCTTCACGATCTTCCATATATATATATATGGATTTAGCAGCGGATGGAACCATGGAAAAAGTGAGTCACAGGTTGGGGGAGGGGGCGAAGGTTCTGGGAGCGATGAAGAATGTATGGAAGGCGAGGACGTTATCTTGGAGAGCAAATATGGGTATGTTTTAATGAATAGTGGTTCCAACGATGTTATATCGTTGTGAGGCATGGGCTATAGATAGGATTGTGCGAAAAAGGGTGGATGTGTTGGAAATGAAATATTTGAGGACATTATGTGGTGTGAGGTGGTTTGATTGAGTAAGTAATGAAAGGGTAAGAGAGATGTGTGGTAATAAAAAGAGTATGGTTAAAAGAGCAGAAGAGGGTTTGTTGAAATGGTTTTGGTCACATGGAGAAAATGAGTGAGGAAAGATTGACAAAGAGGATATATGTGTCAGAGGTAGAGGAAACGAGGAGAAGCGGGAGACCAAATTGGAGGTGGAAGGATGGAGTGAAAAAGATTTTGAGCGATCGGGGCCTGAACATACAGGAGGGTGAAAGGCGTGCAAGGAACAGAATGAATTGGAACGATGTAGTATACTGGGGTCGAGTGCTTTCAATGGATTGAACCAGGGCATGTGAAGCGTCTGGGGTAAACCACGAAAAGTTTTGTTGAGCCTGGATGTGGAAAGGGAGCTGTGGTTTCGGTGCATTACACTTGACAGTTAGAGACTGAGTGTGAACGAATGTGGCCTTTTTTTACTTTTTCTAGTGCTATCTCGCGGGATGGGGGTTGCTATTTCATGTGTGGTGGGGTGGCGACGAAAATGGATGAAGGCAGCAAGTATGAATATGTGCATGTGTATATATGTATATGTCTGTGTATGTATGTGTATGTATACGTTGAAAAGTATAGGTATATATATGTGCGTATGTGGGCGTTTATGTATATACATGTGTATGTGGGTGGGTTGAGCCATTCTTTCGTCTGTTTCCTTGCGCTACCTCGCTAACACGGGAGACTAACACGATTAAGTTTTTTTTTATTAATGAAAATGAATGAATAGCTTTTCATTATCATTTAAAGTGTAGTGTCTGCTGTCTTTATCATCTTGTAATTTGTCTTCACCACTATGTGGTTTATATAATATGTGTTCGGATCTCACCCTTCTTCCGAGGTCATTGCGCATGTTTGAGGGGGGGGGGGGGGGTAAATTTGCCTCAACCATCTGGCTCACAGCTGAGGCATTGTGTCCAAGATGGTTGCCGGACTGAAGAACAAAATCTAGACGAGATGAGATTAGACGACTTTGAATCTATTTCGTTCAGTTAAGAGGGGATCCAATACAAGTATATCAAAGGCTTTGGTAATCTTGATCTATCGAGTTACCTAAGACTTGATCTAAGAGTCGATCTAAGACTTGATCTAAGACTGGATCGAAGACTTGATCTAAGACTTGATCTAAGATTTGATTCAAGACTTGATCTAAGACTTGACCTAAGACTTGATCTAAGACTTTATTCAAGACTTGACCTAAGACTTTATTCAAGACTTGATGTAAGACTTGATCTAAGACTTAATCTAAGACTTGATCCAAGACTTGATCTAAGACTTGATTCAAGACTTGATCTAAGACTTGATTCAAGACTTGATCTAAGACTTGATCTAAGACTTAATCTAAGACTTGATCCAAGACTTGATCTAAGACTTGATTCAAGACTTGATCTAAGACTTGATTCAAGACTTGATCTAAGACTTGATCTAAGACTTTATTCAAGACTTGATCTAAGACTTGACCTAAGACTTGATCCAAGACTTTATTCAAGACTTGATCTAAGACTTGACCTAAGACTTGATCTAAGACTTTATTCAAGACTTGACCTAAGACTTGACCCAAGACTTGACCCAAGACTTGATCTGAGACTTTATTCAAGACTTGATCTAAGACTTGACCTAAGACTTGACCTAAGACTTGATCTAAGACTTTATTCAAGACTTGATCTAAGACTTGACCTAAGACTTGATCTAAGACTTTATTCAAGACTTGATCTAAGACTTGATCCAAGACTTGATTCGTCTGACGTTACTCGTAGTATCGGATACCAACTCGTGGGCAAACGTTTGACCTCGAATGAGGTGAAGTACCATTTCCCGAACAGGATAATAGTTAACCTATAGAACGATTTGCCAATTAGAGTGGTTGAGAACAGTACAATAGTTACGTATACTGGTTGAGAGCAGTACCATAGTTATGTATACTGATTGAAAGCAGTGCAATAGATACGTTTAATGGTTGAGAGCAGCACAATAGATAGTTTAATGGTTGAGAGCAATACAATAGATAGTTAATGGTTGAGAGCGGTACCATAGTTACGTATACTGCTTGAAAGCAGTACAATAGATACGTCTAATGGTTGAGAGCTGTACAATAGATACGTTTAATGGTTGAGAGCTGTACAATAGATACGTTTAATGGTTAAGAGCAGTACAATAGATACGTCTAATGGTTGAGAGCAGTACAATAGATACGTCTAATGGTTAAGAGCAGTACAATAGATACGTCTAATGGTTGAGAGCTGTACAATAGATACGTTTAATGGGTAAGAGCAGTACAATAGATACGTTTCAGAATAGACTTGATTAGAAACCATTGCTTCAAGTCCAGGACTTTCAACATTTGTGCCTCTATAGTCAATAATGATTGTTTACATGTTATTCGCTTTGAATTATGTGTTTGTCTTCTAACATTCATTTACCACATTGATCTGTGAGCTTCTGATGTCTTCTACTATCACAAATACCTTCGAAAGGACCCACTGGCCCGTTGCTCTCTGAATTCCTTTAGTATTTTGTGCTTGTATTTGTGTGTCTAGTAGCCTAAACGGAATTATCACCTACTTGCTTGTTTGTTTTTTTGTACGGGGGGGGGAGGGGGGAGTAACGCTCGTGGGCCCCTCCCTCATCTCTTGAACATTCTCTCGTGTGTGTGTGTGTGTGTGTGTGTGTGTGTGTGTGGATGACTGGATGAGTGGGCTGGCTGTAAGACTCTGGCATGCCCTTGTAGATATCTTCATAAAATGTGTCACACGCAATCATTACGGCCTCCGCACCTATTACCAGGCCCAAGCCATCTTTTGTTTTTCTCTCGGCCCAGTAATGGTCGTATAAACTGCGGAGGAGGGAGGAGAGGGGGTTAGGGTCGTCGCCCCCCCCCCCCTCCCCCCCCCCCCCCCAAGAATGATAAGGTGATAAGTGATATGAACGACACAGATTGGAGAGAGAGAGAGAGAGAGAGAGAGAGAGAGAGAGAGAGAGAGAGAGAGAGAGAGAGAGAGAGAGAGTCACACAGATACATATACCACACAGACTTGAGGTCTAAGCGAGGTGTTTGGCCTTGTAAGCAGTAGAAGTGGATAGCAAAGCAAAGCGTTCTCCCCCCACCCTCCACTCCCTCCCTCCGGCAACACGCCGGTAGGAAAACAGGTAGAAAAAAAATACCTTGCAGGAGTAATAAGTCTGAAGGAAATTTCTATAGGAAAGTCATAAGTTAGAACAAATATGAACATGTCATGCATCCCATCACCAGTGACATCCATCCGTTCACTTTCTGCTAGAAAGACAATATGTTGACTGATTACATGAATTATTCAATACCGGAGAGTGACAAGTCGTGATCAAGCCAAATCTTGAAGAAAATGAGGGTATTGCTCTGCAAGACATTTTCTAGAAGCTTATTCCATGCATCGTCGTTGGTGAAAAAAGAAAAAAGATATTTCTTACAATCCAGATTTACTCGGTGACCTTTAAGTTTTAATCCATTTCCTCTCGTTGGTAATGCTGGCGCCACTGTCAAGAAATGTTCAATATCGACGTAACTGGATCTCTTAAGTATTTTGAAAGATTCTATTAATTTGCCCCCGGAGGCGCCTCTTGCTTTAGGGAGAACAAGTTTAATTCTCGCAGTCCCTTCCTTATATAGTCTGTTCATCTAGGAGGGAATCAATTCAGATCCTCTTCGCTGCATTGTTTCCAATTTAAGAATGTTCTTACTGAAGTGGGAGGGGCCCAAAACTGCACTGCATATCCGAGGGTGGGGTCTAATTAGACATAGGTATATTGGCAATATCACACATCCTTGCTTTCGTACGTCAAGTTTCTGGTTTGCTTTCTTTGGTAGCTTCATTGCAGTGGTGGGAGGGTTTGAAGTGACCGGAGACAGCGACCCCTAGATCTCCCCCCACGCTAGGGGCGTCCTTTATCTCATCGCCCTATACTAGTTCCGTAATCAAAATTTGTTGTTTACGTTTCCTGCTTGTTATAGCTGATGTTTATTTGACGTTCAGTTGATGGCGCGTGATGAAAATGTCACGATTCATACATCTGGCTCATTGTAGCTCCACTCAGCTGTTAGCATCACGCGACACCTCTTGGACCAAGCAGCCGCGAGGTGGGTAGCAGTCCCCCTTTTTCACCTGCCTCCTCCCATCATTCCTCGGGGTCTCGCCTCCAAGGAGAAAGTATCTTTGTGTCTGTCTGGAAAGGCGGTTGATTGGACGCGGTGGTTGTCGGTTGTTGAGGGTGAGATTTGTCTCTCTCTCTCTCTCTCTCTCTCTCTCTCTCTCTCTCTCTCTCTCTCTCTCTCTCTCTCTCTCTCTCTCTCTCTCTCTCTCTCTCTCTCTCTCTCTCTCTCTCTCTCTCTCTCTCTCTCTCTCTCTCTCACATGCGCGAGGAGGAGGAGAGATGTATGCGAGGTTGTTGTGACCTGTGGGAAGGGATTTGGTACACTGGACGCTCCAAGGAACCCAGTCTTGGACTTCAAAGGTGCTACTTCACACCTCTCAAAGTGTTTGTGTTGACACCTTTGAGTGTTCCTGGAGTGGTACACGTATTTGAGAGATGATCTGAGCTCGTAGAACCTTAACAAGTTCGACCCACGAGGGAAACTGGGAGAGCTACGTTTGGGTCGGGTCTACGTTGTGGATGACGTCTCCAAATGCAGATAGGAATATTTGATGAATATCTTTATTCTTTTTTTTTTTTTGAACTTGCGTGACGAATATCAACTGTACGTAATGTTCACCCATGCGGTTTTATACATTTTGAATGTGACTAATATTTGTGAGAACGGTTTGTGTGTTATGGTGTGGGGAGAGAGAAAGAGATTTTGTTCACATGCTAACCCGTCTCTTAACCTTTGTGTATAGATGTATACGTCTTTACTCTTATGTATATATGTAGTCTCACACACACACACACACACACACACACACACACACACACACACACACACACACACACACACACACACACACACACCAGCCTAAGCCGGATACTCATTTACCTACCATTTATCGGTGATAAAAGTGTAGTATAGTTCTTTAAGACACCTAGGACGTCCATTTTATCGTTCTTGTAGTGGAGATACAGAAGATCATTTGCTTGTATTGTGGGTGTAGATAAGATGTGGAGGGATGGTGATTAAGGTATACCGAAGGTGGAAAGAGAGGGTGTAGTGTGAGTATGATTACGATGTGAAGGGGCTCTCAGGGTGTAGTTAGAGTGTACCGGGGTTCATTGCGGGTGTAGTTCTGCTGTTAAGGGATAGTGAAGGTGGAGGGTGTAGAGAACACAGACTGGTTATGAGTTGTGGTTATGAGTTGTGGTTATGAGTTGTGAGGTAGTGATGGTATGGCTTCACCACCACAGTGATGAGCTGATGTCACGGCTGGTGTCGTACCGATGTGGGCCGGTATAGCTCTGTGTGTGTGTGTGTGTGTGTGTGTGTGTGTGTGTGTGTGTGTGTCGATAGGGGCGGTCCTCACGGCTTCCGGTAGAAAATGCGTCGCGGAGGGATCGCGTCTGGTCGTGATGATGCGCGGTGCCTCCCTCCCTCCCTCCCTCCTCCTCGCTCCTCCGCGCCTCATTTGGATATATCGCCTTGCCTCACCGACCGACCACGCCACGCCGCGCCGCGCACCCAGGCCCATTGGACGATCGCTGGCGTCAAAGTCCCTCGCTGAACCGTAGCCTCCTTCTGAGAGTCTGCTATGAAGATCAGCGTCTTCGGGTCTGCCGTCATCGTTCGCCTTGGTTGTATGGTCTTTAAGGGAGGTCTCTCTTCCACGCAGCATGGCCGGGGGGAGACCTGCGTTCCATAGCGGCTTGGACGGACTCGAGTGTTATTAAGAATCGGAGCGTTTGTATGCAAATGAAGAGGAGAGAACGATCCTTGTGCAGGCCTACGTCCAAGTCTAGGTTATGTAGTACACAGCCTCTTGGCTGTGGGTCTGGCTGCTGTGTTGTGTTGTGAGTGGCTGCTGTACCCAGCCATGGGTCTGGCCGCTATATCCAGCCATGTCTGGCCGCTGTATCCAGCCATGAATGTGGCTTCTTTATCCAGCTATGTCTGGCCGCTGTATCCAGCCATGAATGTGGCCGCTTTATCCAGCCATGTCTGGCCGCTGTATCCAGCCATGTCTCTGGCCGCTGTATCCAGTCATCTCTGGCCGCTGTATCCAGCCATGTCTGGCCGCTGTATCCAGTCATCTCTGGCCGCTGGATTCAGCCATATCTGGCTACCGTATCCAGCCATGTCTGGCCGCTGTATCCAGCCATGTCTGGCCACTGTATCCAGTTATGTCTGGCCGCTGTATCCAGCCATGTCTGGCCGCTGTATCCAGTCATCTCTGGCCGCTGGATTCAGCCATATCTGGCTACCGTATCCAGCCATGTCTGGCCGCTGTATCCAGCCATGTCTGGCCGCTGTATCCAGCTATGTCTGGCCGCTGTACCCAGCCATGAATGTGGCCGACGTAGACAATGTTTCCTCCCACGGCGCGAGCAGTTCCTCTCATATACGACCTTCATTCTTACGACCAGCGTCCCTGGTCGTCCTAATATCAAAGCGTCGTGCCCACCCCCTCCTCCCTGCCTCCTATGATTGTAGAGCCTTAATAGCCTTCTCTCTAGAAATAGATAACACACGCCCGCGCTCTCTCTCTCTTCTATCAGGTCGAGGGTTGGCGTGACGTGAGGGCGTTTGGCCACTACCCAGACCACGGGTTTGGTTTCCTGTTCAGATGGATGGAATATTGGTGGCCCTCCCCGTTGTGGTCTCCTGTCTCCATCATCTGTCCGGCCTGACTCGCCTCTGTCTCGTTATGTCTGCTTTGTTTGTCCCGTCTCACTCGTTTTGTGGGGGTTCTTCTTCTTCTTCTTCTGACATTCCTACGACGGTCTGACATTCCTGACACCGTCTGCTGACATTCCTGACACCGTCTGCTGACATTCCTGACACCATCAGTCATTCCTGACGCCGTCTGACATTCCTGACACCGTCTGTTGACATTCCTGAGACGGTCTGACATTCCTGACACCATCAGTCGTACCGTAGTGCTCAAGGGTCGTACCGTCGTGCTCAAGGGTCGTACCGTCGTGCTCAAGGGTTGTACCGTCGTGCTCCAAGGGTCGTACCGTCGTGCTCCAAGGGTCGTACCGTCGTGCTTAAGGGTCGTACCGTCGTGCTCAAGGGTCGTACCGTCGTGCTCAAGGGTCGTACCGTCGTGCTCCAAGGGTCGTACCGTCGTGCTCCAAGGGTCGTACCGTCGTGCTCCAAGGGTCGTACCGTCGTGCTCCAAGGGTCGTACCGTCGTGCTCATTGGGTCAACGTCTCTAACCAATTGAATCGACTGTTTATTCTGTATTATACAATTTCCCTTTAATTCATATCAAAAGATAAAGTTGAGAGAGGCTTACGTACGTACAGAAGCAGCGTGGTGACGTCACGTCCTGGCTGTAACGAAGCGGTGGAGTGGATGACGTTAACGAGCGCCCCGGGCCGCTTGAACGACCTTACGATCACTGGGGTACGACGACGACGACGACGGTACGACCCCCTTGAGCACGGCGGGACGGCCCCTTGAACGACGACGGTACGATACGACCCCCTGAGCACGGCGGTACGACCTCAGGTGTATGACGTCCCTGACGCTGGCTGGACTGGTGTCGGACGCTTTATATCCGTACTGTTAGTCACGGTCCAGTCATGCACGGTCCAGTCATGCACGGTCCAGTCATGAACGGTCCAGTCATGAACGGTCCAGTCATGAACGGTCCAGTCATGCACGGTCTATTCATTCACGGTCCAGTCATGCACGGTCCAGTCATGCACGATCCAGTCATGCACGGTCTATTCATTCACGGTCCAGTCATGAACGGTTCAGTCACTCACGGTCCAGTCATGAACGGTCCAGTCATGAACGGTCCAGTCATGCACGGTCCAGTCATGCACTGTCCAGTCATGCACGATCCAGTCATTCACGGTCTATTCATTCACGGTCCAGTCATGCACGGTCTATTCATTCACGGTTCAGTCATGCACGGTCCAGACATTCACGGTTCAGTCATGCACGGTCCAGTCATGCACGGTCTATTCATTCACGGTTCAGTCATGCACGGTCCAGTCATGCACGGTCCAGTCATGCACGGTCCAGTCATGCACGGTTCAGTCATGCACGATCCAGTCATTCACGGTCCAGTCATGCACTGTCCAGTCATGCACGGTCCAGTCATGAACGGTCCAGTCATGCACGGTCCACTCATGCACTGTCCAGTCATGCACGATCCAGTCATTCACGGTCTATTCATTCACGGTCCAGTCATGCACGGTCCAGTCATGCACGATCCAGTCATTCACGGTCCAGTCATTCACGGTCTATTCATTCACGGTCCAGTCATTCACGGTCTATTCATTCACGGTTCAGTCATGCACGGTCCAGTCATTCACGGTCTATTCATTCACGGTTCAGTCATGCATGCTTCAGTCATGCACGGTCCAGACATGCACGGTCCAGTCATGCACGGTCCAGTCATGCACGGTCCAGTCACTCACGGTCCAGTCATGCACGGTCCAGTCATGCACGGTCCAGTCATGCACGGTCCAGTCATGCACGGTCCAGTCACTCACGGTCCAGTCATTCACGGTCCAGTCACTCACGGTCCAGTCATTCACGGTCCAGTCACTCACGGTCCAGTCATTCACGGTCCAGTCAAATATATCTCAATGCACGTCTAAAAGAGCGTATATACTGGCGACCACATTCCAGTCGAGGCCCAGTCAGGTTCGGGAGACAGTCCCATTCAAAAGACACGTTTGACTGGAGCCATGAAGGGGGGATGTAGTTACCCTCTGTGGCCGAGCGACAGTCAGCGTGGACCAGTTAAGTACGTTTGATGCTCCCACCAGTCTTGCGCTGCACCAGTCGCCGCCACTCGAGTGTGGGTGCTGTGTGAAACGTGGATCCAAAGATGAGGGCGTTATGCTAGTGGTGGTGGGGGGGGGGGGGGGGTGATGATGATGAGGCAGGTATTCAAAGTAATCTATGCCTCCAAAATACATTTATGAATACACAAAAATAATCTTTGCCTCCAAAATACATTTATGAATACACAAAACTAATCTATGCCTCCAAAATACATTTATGAATACACAAAACTAATCTATGCCTCCAAAATACATTTATGAATACACAAAACTAATCTATGCCTCCAAAATACATTTATGAATACACAAAACTAATCTATGCCTCCAAAATACATTTATGAATACACAAAACTAATCTATGCCTCCAAAATACATTTATGAATACACAAAACTAATCCATGCCCTCAAAATACATTTATGAATACACAAAACTAATCTATGCCTCCAAATACACAAAACTAATCTATGCCTCCAAATACACAAAACTAATCTATGCCTCCAAATACACAAAGCTAATCTATGCCTCCAAAATACATTTATGAATACACAAAACTAATCTATGCCTCCAAAATACATTTATTAATACACAAAAATAATCTATGCCTCCAAAATACATTTATGAATACACAAAGATAAATGTAGCCTCCGGAAACTATCGTTTATTTCGGACTATGACTGATGTGTGATTGGTGGATAAACAAGGTCGGGGAAGGTCACGTGACCAGAGCGAGGTCAGACCTTTGGAGGACCTTGAAAGGGGAGGGGGGAGGAGGGAGCGAAAGGCCGTGCTCTCTTGGCCACAGGGTCGTCGTCCCCTCGTGCTCAAAGGCTGTGCCGTCGTGTTCAGGGGCTGTACCGCAGTGCTCAAGGGGCATAGTAACGCCCAAGGGCCGTACCATCGTGCTCAAGGGCTATATGCTCAAGGGCCGTACCGTCGTGTCCAAAGGCTATATAACCGTGCTTAAGGGCCGTACCCATCGTGCTCAAAGGCTATATCACCATGTTCAAGGGCCGTACCTATCGTGCTCAAAGGCTATATCACCATGTTCAAGGGCCGTACCGTCGTGCTCAGGGGGTTGTACCGTTGTGCCCAAGGGCCGTACCGTCGTGCTCAGGGGTTGTACCGTTGTGCCCAAGGGCCGTACCGTCGTGCTCAGGGGTTGTGCCCAAGGGCCGTACCGTCGTGCTCAGGGGGTTGTACCGTTGTGCCCAAGGGCCGTACCGTCGTGCTCAGGGGGTTGTACCGTTGTGCCCAAGGACCGTACCGTCGTGATCAGGGGGTTGTACCGTTGTGCCCGAGGGCCGTACCGTCGTGCTCAGGGGGTTGTACCGTTGTGCCCAAGGGCCGTACCGTCGTGCTCAGGGGGTTGTGCCGTTGTGCCCAAGGGCCGTACCGTCGTGCTCAGGGGGTTGTACCGTTGTGCCCAAGGGCCGTACCGTCGTGCTCAGGGGTTGTACCGCCGTACCGTCGTGCTCAGGGGTTGTACCGTGTGCCCAGGGCCGTACCGTCGTGCTCAGGGGTTGTACCGTTGTGCCCAAGGGCCGTACCGTCGTGCTCAGGGGGTTGTACCGTTGTGCCCAAGGGCCGTACCGTCGTGCTCAGGGGGTTGTACCGTTGTGCCCAAGGGCCGTACCGTCGGGCTCAGGGGGTTGTACCGTTGTGCCCAAGGGGCCACAGCAGCGAGCGCTCAAAGGCCATACTACCGTGGTGTTCAGCGTGTCCAGACCACAAGACCAGCCCGTTCCTCCAGCACCACCACCCCTTTTCCAAATGACATTTTCTGTGACTCATCCCATTTTTCTCTCTCACATTGGTTGTGGTGGTCAAGCGACGTGGCCGGGTATATATACTGACCGAGCTGTGGCTTTTATGATTCTCTCTCTCTCTCTCTCTCTCTCTCTCTCTCTCTCTCTCTCTCTCTCTCTCTCTCTCTCTCTCTCTCTCTCTCTCTCCCCGGTCTCCAGCGTGTCATCCCCAGCTCATCAGCACGCTCGGGGAACACCACCACCAGCTCGCTAGACACACGGGTACAAAAAAAGAAGAAAAAAAAAAAAAGAAATAGAATAGAAATATGTTGCAGGAAAGAACAGTGGCGTGAGACACACACACACACACACACACACACACACACACACACACACAGGCACACACACACGTATGTAGACTCAGGTGGAAATTGAGTTAGGTTGAGCTGTCGGAGGGAAATAGCAAAATCATGAGTGAATGTTCAGGAAAGTGGATGGTGGGGTAGAGGAGGGGGCAGTCAGTCGATGGTGCAGATACTGAGTGGATTGTGAGGGAGGGTGTTGGGTGCTGGGGCTGGGGAGGAGGTCGCTTGGAGGGGGCAGGGAGTTCCCCACTGGGAGGGAGGGAGGGAGGAAGGGAGGGAGTGCAGGAGGAGTGGAAAGACTTCCACACAGGGAGAGGAGGGTAGGTGAAGATGGAGGGGCGCTCCACACACGGCGAGAGTGGAGGGGCGGAGAAAGGAGACCACATAGAAAGGGGACAGGTGGAAAGGGGTCCCACATAGAGAGGGGACAGGTGGAAAGGGAAAGGGGTCCCACATAGAGAGGGGACAGGTGGAAAGGGAAAGGGGTCCCACATAGAGAGGGGACAGGTGGGAAGGGAAAGGGGTCCCACATAGATAGGGGACAGGTGGGAAGGGAAAGGGGTCCCACATAGAGAGGGGACATGTGGAAAGGGAAAGGGGTCCCACACGAAGGGAGTGATGGAGGGAACAAGCTCTTGTCTGTGTGTGTCATTAACTTCCTCTTCTTCTTCTTGGCAGATGACCCATAACTTTCTCTCGCATCATGTATTCATCCTTCGTATATGACACAATTCCTTCTTGTATGTTGTTACCGTGAGAAGTTCGCAGTTCTCGTCTGTAAACTTTCGTAACTGAATTCCTTACTTTTTCAATTGGATCTTTGCCGGTAAGGCAGCCATCCCCTCCTGCACCTGATGAAGACTGTAGGGGTAAGTGTTCTTCTGTATTTTGTGTATCGTACTGTATTAGACTGCCACGTCAAGTATCCTGTATTTTGGTTTTCATACTGTATTATTCAGTAAGGAGTATGGCGTTCTAGCTACGTCTCTTCGCTGTATATCACCTGACTGTTATATTTCTTTCCTGTATCTCCCCTGATGATGTGATCATTACACGAAAGTGCACTTGGGAACTTATCGTGTTTCATTTACCCCGTGGACTCATAGGAAGATATATATATATATATATATATATATATATATATATATATATATATATATATATATATATATATATATATATATATATATATGCTCGTTAATGAGATGGTCTCGATGAGCGCTTTAACTTGCCGCCATACCAGTCCATCTTGGTAGACTCCATCCTTCTGCCAGGCTGCCCAACCTTCCAGTTCCAGCATTTCGTTAAAGAAAATCCTGGATGATTTTCAAGGTGTGCCTTTTGGGCTTCTTCCAACCAGGACCGAGTGAAGAGCCATCTTAATATCTTTCTTTCTTCATCCATTTCCTCCAGATGAGGCAGCCATCTTAGCTTTGCTTGCTCAGCTCTTCTCGTTAGAGGTATTGCGTTTTCTTTTTTTTCTTTCTATTTTCTTCATTTCTTATTCTCTCTCTCTCTCTCTCTCTCTCTCTCTCTCTCTCTCTCTCTCTCTCTCTCTCTCTCTCTCTCTCTCTCTCTCTCTCTCTCTCTCTCTCTCTCTCTCCAGCTCTCTCTGGCCCAGGGAGGACTCACATTTGGCTTCGCCTCCTGTCGCTATCAGTCTACATTATACCATCGAGGATGACCGTACCTGTGTGTGTGTGTGTTCATGTTGACAAACGTGTCGTGTTGAATGTGTCTTTTTGATTTCCTACAAGGGTAGGTTCTCCCCTCAGTGATCCTGGGGGATGGCACATGCCGCTATACCGTATCCATTTACTCTCCAAAGTATACGGACTTCCTTACTGATAGAAGTCGTACTCATCTGCTGACTTAGTCTCAAAAATTGTTCATTATCTTCCACGTACCATAACCTTAGACTTGGCCATGTTCATAGTCAATGTTTATAGTGAATCAACTGTTATATGATACTCATATATATATATATATATATATATATATATATATATATATATATATATATATATATATATATATATATATATATATATATATATATATATCTTTTCTTTCATACTATTCGTCATTTCCCCGCGTCAGCGAGATAGCGTTAAGAACAGAGGACTGGGCCTTAGAGGGAATATCCCTACCCGGTCCCCTTCTCTGTTCCTTCTTTTGGAAAATTAAAAAAAAAACGAGAGGAGAGGATTCCAGGCCCCGCTCCCTTCCCTTTTAGTCGCCTTCTACGACACGCAGGGAATACGTGGGAAGTATTCTTTCTCCCTTATCCCCAGGGATAATATATATATATATATATATATATATATATATATATATATATATATATATATATATATATATATATATATATATATATATATCCGTTCGTTTTCTTGCTGAGGAGAGAGATTCTCTGGTTGTTTTTCAGAGGCAAATGTTATTTGCATATGCAAGAGTTGTGATTAGTGATTCTTGAGGCTGGGTTTCACGTTGCTCTGTTGTGAATAGTTTTAGGTATAACACACTAACCCCTTTTCTCATTCAACTGGTTATGCCATTTTCAAAACATGCATTCATATTTTTTTTTTTTTTCTTAGGGGAATATAAGTATTCTTTATTGTTTTTGGAAGCTGACTATTTATTGCTAAGCACTTCTATGATTAGCATCTAGCTACAGAATCGGAAGCTCAAACAAATGGTCAACGAAAGGTCAACAAATAGTGTATACACAAGGTAAGGTCAAATTCCCACACCTTCTCCAGAATGTGTTTAGTTTGCAAAGGTCATGTTCTGTTGTTCCTCCGTTCGTTCGGAAACAGCCCTGCCACTGTCCCAGCTGAGGTGTCTGTCTCATGTTGAGTTCCTTCTTTCTAACCTTTCCTCATACCTCTCGGACGTATGTGACACAGGAATTCCCCTCTGCTTCTCGTAATTCCGTGGATCGCCTCTTCTAAATACTATGTACTGTCTATCTTTTGTCGTCCCTCGTCAGATGGTATTATTCCTTCACTTCATTGCTCTGTTTCTAGCATTCAGTAGTTGAGATTTCACATTGATGGCTTGGTTTTTGAATGAGCTCACGGGGTAATGAAACACGGCAAGTTCTCAAGTGCACTTTCGTGTAATAATCATATCATCGAGGGAGACACAAGAAAGAAGTATAAAGACAGTTGATATACAACGAAGAGACGTAGCTAGACGCCATTTATATATATATATATATATATATATATATATATATATATATATATATATATATATATATATATATATATATATATATTATAGATATAGATATAAACACACAAACACACTCACACAGTTAGATATGTAAAGCAGCCATTGACAGAGAGAGTGAGGTATGAAGACTGAAAATATTTATGCAAACACACCGAGGAAAAACTGGTTGACCAACAGACAGACGGTGACATAAAGACGTACGCACATGTACAGACACACGGGCCCGGCAGGCATACAGCCCGACGGGTAGACAGACGGGAATACAGACTGTCAGTTTATTGGACAGATTACATAGGATTACTCGAGTACAAGTACAGACAGACGGGGGGGGAAAAAAAAACACCCACAAATAGACAGGTGCCTAAGCGAACAGACAAACAGAAAGGTAGACACATACAGACAAAATAGACAAGCAAGGCAAAGAGACAGATAGACAGAAAGACAGTCACCGGCTGAAGCAGTTCCCTGTCAGCGAAAACCACAAGAACAACCCCGGCCTCCGGCCCAGCTGTAAACTGCGTCCCGTGAGGCTTGTGTCTTGTACGCTCCAGGATCTTAGTGACCGCTGCTGTCGCTGCTGCTCCTGCTGCTGTCTCATGGTGACCGCTGACGCTGCTGCTGCTGCTGCTGCTCCTGCTGCTGCCGCCTCATGGTGACCGCTGCCGCTGCTGCTCCTGCTGCTGTCTCATGGTGACCGCTGACGCTGCTGCCGCTGCTGCTCCTGCTGCTGCCGCCTCATGGTGACCGCTGACGCTGCTGCTGCTGCTACTCCTGCTGCTGCCTCATGGTGACCGCTGACGCTGCTGCTGCTGCTGCTGCTGCTGCTGCCTCCTGGTGACGGGTGAGTGTACACTGTTGACGCCTGGAGGACCATACCATCCGCTGGTCACCTCTTGATTTGTACACCAAAGCAACCTGGTGACAGCCTGGTGATACCCAGCTGCCCGTTGGTGATCACTGGAAGAGCCAGGTGTCTCCTGGTGACAGCTGGCTGCTGGTGACCACCACCGATGGTCGCCGAGGGCGGACGCCACCAACGCCGGTAGGAGCGTCAGGAGAATACCGCAGGGGCCAGATCATCTCCTTGAGGTACACCCGATCTCTCTCTCTCTCTCTCTCTCTCTCTCTCTCTCTCTCTCTCTCTCTCTCTCTCTCTCTCTCTCTCTCTCTCTCTCTCTCTCTCTCTCTCTCTCTCTCTCTCTCTCATGGTTAGACGAGCAAGTTCCGGAGTGAAGTAGTCTCCTTCTTCACCAGGTGTTGGATGAAGGTGTTGACTTGTACTTTCCTCCTTCACCCGCTGACAGACGGAGGTGTCGACTCGTACTTTCCTCCTTCACCCGCTGACAGACGGAGGTGTTGACTCGTACTTTCCTCCTTCACCCGCTGACAGACGAAAAGGTGTCGACTTGTACTTTCCTCCTTCACCCGGTGACAGACCAAAAGGTGTTGACTTGTACTTTCCTCCTTCACCCGCTGACAGACGGAGGTGTCGACTCGTACTTTCCTCCTTCACCCGCTGACAGACGAAGGCGTCGACCCGTAATGAGGATTATGATGGACATGTGGACGTTAAGGAGTTAGGCAGTGGTGGGAAGAAGAGCAGATACTACGAGAGTTGAATATGGATGTGAAAATGGATAGTTGTTCAGCAGTGAAGTGCACCTCTGGGCTACTGTTCGCTGGGGCCATTGTACGCACATAATGTACTCCATTTGGGTGAGGTGCCTGTAATTACCTCCTGACTTGCCTTCTTCTTATATGCCCGGTACAGTCGGCTTGAACCCGCTCGACATGGAGGTACCATCGCTGACTGCGACGGTACGGCGATCCATGGGTACGGCGGTACGACGACCCATGAGTACGGCGGTACGACGACCCATGACTACGACGGTACGACGACCCATGAGTACGACGGTACGACGATCCATGATTACGACGGTAAGACGACCCATGAGTACGACGGTACGACGATACATGAGTACGACGGTACGACGACCCATGAGTACGACCGTGCGACGATCCATGAGTACGACGGTACGACGACCCATGAGTACGACGGTGCGACGACCCATGAGTACGACGGTACGACGACCCATGAGTACGACGGTACGACGACCCATGATTACGACGGTAAGACGACCCATGAGTACGACGGTACGACGATCCATGAGTACGACGGTACGACGACCCATGAGTACGACCGTGCGACGACCCATGAGTACGACGGTACGACGACCCATGAGTACGACGGTACGACGACCCATGAGTACGACGGTACGACGATCCGTGATTACGACGGTATGACAACCCATGAGTACGACGGTACGACGATCCATGGGTACAGCGGTACGACGACCCATGGGTACGACGGTACGACGACTCATGAGCACGGCGGTACGACGATCCATGATTACGACGGTAAGACGACCCATGAGTACGACGGTACGACGATCCATGAGTACGACGGTACGACGACCCATGAGTACGACGGTAAGACGATCCATGAGTACGACGGTACGACGACCCATGAGTACGACGGTACGACGATCCATGATTACAACCGTACGACGACCCATGAGTACGACCCGTGAGTACGACTTTTGAAAACAACGATGCGACCTTTGGATATGGACGGTGTTGGCGTCTAACTTGACCCTAGAGGGGATCAGGTCAGAGGTCAGGCCAGTGTTGGCCAGAGGTTAAGTTACCGTTGTGGTCAAGTGGCTGGAGGTCGTCTGTGTCTTATCTTGCTTTAGAGACGGTGGACGCATTAATCACGGCGGTTGGTGCGCGTGTGTGTGTGTGTTGTGTGTATGTGTGTGTGTGTGTGTGTGTGTGTGTGTGTGTGTGTGCTGTGTGTGTGTGTGTGTGTGTGAGTGTGTATGTGTGTGTGTGTTGTGTGTCGTGTGTGTGTGTGTGTGTGTGTGTGTGTGTGTGTGTGTGTGTTTTGCTTGCAACATTTCTGGACTCGAGTATTTAGCCACGGATATGTTGGCAGCGCTTCTCCTGTCTCCCGAAAAAGAAGGAGGTGGCTTGAATTTTTTCACATTTCTGTAAGAGGAATATATCTTTTTTTTTTTTTTGAGTCGCATATGAGTATTTTTGTTACAGGATATATTCCCGTACGCCCAATGACCAGCTGTACTTTGTTATGTCTTTGATTAAGTGTTTACTTAGATGTACTCTTGATAAAACTTTTTTCTGTATCTATTTTCCTTTTTTTTATTCTATTCATTCACAATTTTTTTCATATATTTTTCTTGTCTTATTCTATTCATTCACAAGTTTTTTCATATATATATGTTTCTTGTCTAATTCTATTAATTCACAATTTTTTTCATATATTTTTCTTGTCTTATTCTATTCATTCACAAATTTTTTCACATAAATTTTTCTTGTCTTATTCTACTCATTCACATTTTTTTCATATATATATTTTTCTTGTCTTATTCTATTTCTTCCTTTTCTTTTCCTACATTTACTGATTTCACTCGGTAGGATCTACCAAAGGGGAAACTATTCTTAGGTTGGCAGAATAACACTCGTGTATTCCGGTAAGCAGCGATCTTAATGCATGATCTATCATGTAACTCACCTTCGGTACAGCCCAACCGATTCTCGTACATAGGAAAGGACAGATAAACAAGAGACTTGATGGTCTTCGACGAGGTTACCTCCAGTCTTCAATGTGATTTGTGGTAGAAACAGAACAACATGGTCACGGCACATTTTCACCCACCTCTCCCTCCGGCACAAATACACGCAGGTTAAAAAGAAAAAGGAAAGTTCTCCACGTTTTATGGAGACAGTTTCCCACCACTGGAACTTCTGTAGGAGCGAGCGAATGGGTAGTAGTTACCTTACCCCTTAGATAGATAGACGCAGCTTTACTGTACAGGCTGAAGTCTGGAAAAGTATTTGATATATTTAAATCCTCTTGAAGCACGACCAGCTTAGCGTGCTGGGCAGAGAGACGCCACTCTGGTATTTGTCCAGCCATGACTTGAAGGTGATAATCGGCTTTGCATGAACTACATCAAGAGACAGTTTATTTCTGTATTACACCACTCTGTGGCTGAAGAAGACTTTTGCCCACGCTGCTGTTGCATCTCTTCCCTTCCATCCTCATGCTATTATATTTCTGAATGATTCAGTCTTTATCTGACGTGAATAAATCATTTCATATCATGTCAGTGTCTCTGCCAGTTCCATCACTTTGTCTACATCAATTACAATCATCAGTCAGTGTTTCCTTTGGCATCACAAGGTTGTGTCTTTCCGAGTTTCATGTCGTCGGCAAATGTCTAAAACCCTCCTTGTCTTTGGAAAGTATGTGGTCCCAGGACTGGGCCTTAGGGTACGCCGCTCGTGAAAATGAAAGCAGTCGGATGGTTTCCCCCTTGTATAATACCAGTCGTTCCTAATCTATGAGCCAGTTCGCTGTTTGGGCGCATATTCGTTATCCCGTGCCGTAGGCTATCATCTGACTCAGTTCATTCTTTTGGTGGTAGTTGATCGAAGTGCAGACGACAGCCCGAAGTCCTTAACACGAGAGAGTCATCCGGGAGTCCATTTATCACACACTGGACGTCTAAGCGTAGTGAGAGGATAGATATAACGGCGAACGCAACGAAGTTGTCAAGGAGAGAATATTATTAGAAGAGGTGAGCAAATGAATTGGTCGCAGAGTTTTACTTCGGGAGGCCTTCCCTCCTCTGCAGCAGCACCAGCACCACAGTACAGAAAATAGAGCAATCAACGCAAAAGAAAATGGGGTCAGAAGAGCAAGAGAAAATGTGGGGATCAGAACTTATAGAAAACGAAATTACAGATTTTTCAGCACAACGAAGAGAGAGATACTTTAGAAAATGAAGAACCGATCGTAGTTTAGTGGGTGATTACGTCGCCTGATCCAGTGGTGACGTCAGAAACGTTTCATTGTCCATGGATGTGCGCCAATCAGAAACTTACATTTTGATGACGTCATGCCGGTTAATGGTTTCCTCTTTAACGAAGTGGAGGAATGAAGATGATTGAACGGAACGCTAGTTCTCCGAGCATGGCATGAGCGAAGGAATGAAGGAAGTTGAAAGATGGAACTGGTGTTACCTGAAGGATGAAAGATGCGAGATAAGGGATTTCAGGTGCTGTCCGAGGGATGAAGGAAGGAACGTGAAAGAAGATTGGCAGCCGATGTGACCACAAAATTGAAGGAAGAAGAGAAGGACTTCGAAGTAACTTGAAGATGGCGTCGAAAGTGGAGGTCACAGTATGTGTGTGTGTGTGTGTGTGTGTGTGTGTGTGTGTGTATCGTCACTGTAATCACCTGACGGGGTCGTCATATCGTTTGAGTCCTGAACGTACGCACGTCCACGGAACAGACGTATCCATTAGGGCCTTATTTGTATGGATAAGAGAAGAGTGTGGGACCCATCTTCGTGCCTTGCGGTACGCCGGCCTCACCCACGCTAGACCTCCATCACCCTCTTGTCTTCCTCATCTACACACACACACACACACACACACACACACACACACACACACACACACACACACACACACACACACACGGAGGAGATGAGAACGAAGCGTATGGAGTCTGAGAGGGACATGAGATGAAGTGAGAAATAATGGGAGTGGGAGGGGTTACCGTAGACGGCGCCCAAGCGGGGAGAGCTGTCATTATACTTCGCTGCCAGTGGGACCGGGTACCATGCCGCCTATAACGCTTCCCCAGCTCCTGCCCACGACCCGCTACCCTAGGCAGGCCGCCCCGGCCCCGTCTCTCCCTCCCTCCCTCCAACCCCCATAGCCAACCCATAGCACCCGTAGTTGAAGCAGGAGTGGCGGCGGCGGTGGTGGTGGTGGTGGGGAGCGATACAGACGTAGTTATGGACGGCCGGGTGGCGGGAACCGTGGCATACGCTATACAGATTAATATTCCAGTAGCCCTACTTAGGGATGCTAATTGGCCGGCTTGGCTGGGAGGCAACCAATCAGCTGCCGGGGCCAGCACTAGTCACGGCCAGGGAGGGACGGTGGCTCCAGCTTCTGTCAACGGACGGTAGACCCACATAAGATCACGCACATCACTGACGGTGTCTGTCAAAGGACGGCAGACACTCACAGATCAAGTACAACGGCCAAGGCTTCTGTGGAAGACCCTCGTAGATCAAGTACATTATCTGTGGTATGTTAGCGGATGGAGGACCCTCATAGATCAAGTACAATGGTTTAGGCTTCTACCAACGGACGGAAGACATGTCGTAGATCAAGTACACACCTCTGGTCACTGACAGTAGACACTCGTAGATCCAGTGTATAATCTCTGGTCTCTCTGAATGGACGTCAGACCCTCGTAGATCAGGTACAACGGCTCTGGCTTCTGTGTACGGACGGTGGACCTTCGTAGATCACGTACATCGCCTCCAGTCTCTATCAACGGCAGACAGACGCCCGTGCATCAAGAACAACGGCTCTTTGTCAAAGGGAGATAGACTCTGGTATATCCACGTTTGAGGGATTTATTCCAACAACCACAAGGACACTTATTCTTTGCGTACGTTCCACTACGCCATTTATATATGTAATGTAGTAAAGATGTTCTTCATTACTTAAAGCCACTGGGAATATTTCGTGACGCGAACCTTCATAATACAATAATCTAGATCTCGAGGCATTTCTAAGTTCGCATCTTGTTATTGTCTTAGTCTTTTTATGCATTTAACCTAAGGCCAGAAGGGAAGTAAGGGTGGATTATAAGGTGGATTTGTTCGCCTTCAAGAGCACTTCTGAGGGAGGAAGTGTGTTCCAGACATATTTCCATAAGTTATGTTGAAGGACTGCGTTATGTCTGGCTTTAAGACAGTTTAGCAGCCAGAAGCTATTAGGCTTAAAATATGTATACAGCAGTGTTCCAGGGTTAGTGTTTCTCTTCCAGCACCATACAGCAGTGTTCCAGGATTGGTATCTCTCTTTCAGCATCATACAGCAGTGTTCCAGGGTTAGTGTTTCTCTTCCAGCACCATACAGCAGTATTCCAGGGTTGGTATCTCTCTTCCAGCACCATACAGCAATGTTCAAGGGTTGATGTTTCTCTTCCAGCACCATACAGCAGTGTTCCAGGGTTAGTGTTTCTCTTCCAGCATCATACAGCAGTGTTCCAGGGTTGGTATCTCTCTTCCAGCACCATACAGCAATGTTCAAGGGTTGATGTTTCTCTTCCAGCACCATACAGCAGTATTCCAGGGTTGGTATCTCTCTTCCAGCACCATACAGCAGTGTTCCAGGGTTAGTGTTTCTCTTCCAGCATCATACAGCAGTGTTCCAGGGTTGATGTTTCTCTTCCAGCACCATACAGCAGTGTTCCAGGGTTGATGTTTCTCTTCCAGCACCATACAGCAGTGTTCCAGGATTGGTATCTCTCTTCCAGCATCATACAGCAGTGTTCCAGGGTTAGGGTTTCTCTTCCAGCACCATACAGCAGTGTTCCAGGGTTAGTGTTTCTCTTCCAGCACCATACAGCAGTGTTCCAGGATTGGTATCTCTCTTCCAGCATCATACAGCAGTGTTCCAGGGTTAGGGATTCTCTTCCAGCATCATACAGCAGTGTTCCAGGGTTTGGGATTCTCTTCCAGCATCATACAGCAGTGTTCCAGGGTTAGTGTTTCTCTTCCAGCACCATACAGCAGTGTTCCAGGGTTAGTGTTTCTCTTCCAGCACCACACAGGACTGTTACAGGGTTGATGTCTCTCTTCCAGCGCTACACAACAGTGTTCCAGGGCTAGTGTCTTCCAGCAATATACAAGAGTGTTCCAGGACTGCCTTCTTTCCTCCAGCAACTTGCTGCAGTGTTTCAGGGCTGGTGTTCTTACCCTGGGTAGCGTATTGCACAAACGTGGTATCAGCATTAGCCACTCGCCTTCACAATCTTCATATTCAGTCTCCCCCCCCTCCCCCCTTCCCCAGAAGAAAATAGATAGATAAAAGATAGATGAATGAATACCAGTATGTCTTCAGCGTGCTGCATCTTGCCTTACTCCTTCTCACTGCTTTCATCCTGCCGTCCTCCTTCCCACAAGCGATCTAGATTCTTGTGGTGCAAGCAGCGAGGGGTGGCTGATACATCATGGAGAAAAGCATTTTAAAGACAGATGATTTCATCTTGTGCTGCCACACACCAGATCCAGCCCGCTTGAGTCCTTAAGTTTACGGTTGACCCGTTAGCATATCACAGGCCAGCCCTCACTATAGACTGCAGTGAAAGGAACGTATCCTTCCGTGGTGTTGACTCCCATGGCCATGTCTCCTCCTCCTTGATGTGTGGAGACGAGTCTTTGGATGTATCTGCTGAAGACACTTCCCCCTGGGGGTATAGGAACTACCCCTGGGGGTATAGGAACTGCTCCTTGGGTTAAAGCACTTCTGCAGAAGACTGCCCCTGGGGGTATAGGAACTGCCCCTGGGGTTAATGCACTTCTGCTGAGGGGACTGCCTCTGGGGGTATAGGAAGTGTCCCTGGGTTTAAAGCACTTCCCTTGGTGTAGACACTGCCCCTGGGGGTATAGGAACTGCCCCTGGGGTTAATACACTTCTGCTGAGGACTACCTCTGGGGGTATAGGAAGTGCCCCTGGGTTTAAAGCACTTCCCTTGGTGTAGACACTGCCCCTGGGGTATAGGAATTGCCCCTGGGGTTAATGCACTTCTGCTGAGGACTGCCTCTGGGGGTATAGGAAATGCCCTGGGGTTAAAGCACTTCCCTTGGTGTAGACACTGCCCCTGGAGGTATAGGAACTGCCCCAGGGGTTAAAGCACTTCTGCTGAAGACTGCCCCTGGATGTATAGGAAGTGCCCCTGGGTTTAAAGCACTCCCCATGGTAAAGACACTGCCCCTGGGGTTAAAGTACTTCCCTTAGTGGGTAAGTGCTGCTTCTTCGGAGTTGGTTAGTAGTGAAAGTAAGTGTCCAGCCTCCTTCCCTCGGCTTAAGGGCTTGGGGGAGAGGGGTTAGGGACACTTTGTGGAGTCAGCCCCCGTCCCCCTTAGCCTCATTACCCTCCACTGTGCATATTTGTGACAAATTATTCCCCCAGTGGAGATTACTAATGAGGCGTGTAGGTCCAGGCCTCGTGTGAGTCTGGTTCTGGCCCCGTTCCCCCTCCCCGTTGTTACTGCTGTTGCTGTCGACGCAGGTGATGGGGTTAGGGAGGGAAGGGGGGTACCTGTTCTTACGTACATACTGTTGGTGGAGACGACTGTTGGTAACGGTGGTCAACGCTCTGTTATCTGTTTTGTACTTACTGTTGGTGGATCACTTTTTCTTTTTTTGGACTAATGAGTGGAACTTACTGTTGCTGGAGCTACTGTTGATACAAGTAAGTGGAACTTACTGTTGCTGGAGCTACTGTTGATACAAGTAAGTGGAACTTACTGTTGCTGGAACTACTGTTGATACAAGTAAGTGGAACTTACTGTTGCTGGAACTACTGTTGATACAAGTAAGTGGAACTTACTGTTGCTGGAGCTGCTGTTGATACAAGTAAGTGGAACTTACTGTTGCTGGAGCTACTGTTGATACTGTTAAGTGGAACGTACTGTTACTGGAGCTTCTGTTGAGCACTTCTATACGTTTATAATCAACATACATGTAACAGCCATGGAGGTTAGGCCCAGACATTCATATACTAATTAGGGGGGGGGAGGTCATTACCTGAACTCGTTATTAACATACTGTTAACCTGTTTCCTCGTTGAATTGTCTCCTCGTTGACTTGTTTACCTGTCTTGTTGACACAGTTTTCTCTTGACCTGTTTGTCAGTTGAACTGTTCCCCTTGCTGACCTGTTTTCTTGTTGACCTGTTTGCTTGTTGAACCGTTTCTCTGTTGACCTGTTTTCTCGTTGAGGTGTTTGCCTGTTGAACCATTTCTCTGCTGACCTGTTTTCTCGTTGTAGTGTTTGCCTGTTGAACAGAACTCTCGTTGACTTGTTTGTATAATGATCTTGTGTACCTCTTCATTGATTTGGTTCCTTTTAATGATCATATAAAGGGACATTGACTTGTCTGTTGTAGACAAGGAACATTTCATTCTTTTTAGGGTAAGGGAGTTTTCCCCCCCTCTCTATCTATATGAAACTCCTGCAGCACTCAGGGAGTCGGCCACGTCCACGGGCCATGAAGTGTCGTGGTGATTTGTGTGTGCATCTGCGGCACGGTAGGAAAGCAAGGCCAGTAAACTACATAGGATCTCTAATTCAACGTTATCCAGGGGTAGGTTTGTAGGGGTGCCTGCTGGTGGTGTGATGAGCAGGACGAAGAAGGGAGGGGGTCACGGACGGATGGCGAAGCAGGTACAGGAGTATGGTACACCTCCAGGTGACGCGAGGGGTACACAAGTTAAGATAGGTACAGGATTTTTCAATTACATTTTTTTTTTTTATTGTATTTTACCGTGAGCGTTTTTCAAAAATTCTTAAAATGCCAGTATGCCAAGCACAAGACGTTTTCTTTATCATCGTTAATCTAAAGATTAAGATGACGTTTTTCTTTATCATCGTTTACCTAAGAAGTAACTAAGTCATTGTTAATCATGATTATCACTGGTCGGACGAAAGGTTTAGTGTGGCTCTACCTGGTGTTATTTACGAACGCGTTTTCGTTTACGAATTCGGAGAGTAAAGTTATATATTTAGGTGTGTTGCTTGAGGCATTTGCTGGGTGTGGACGGGAGGCTCCCAGCTCCATGGAGGAAGGAATCCACTCCTGGATTTAATGATGGGGTTGGCAGCCTAGTCACGGTTTGCTGGGGGAGAGAGAGAGGAGGGCTGGGGTTGTGCCGGGGGATGCCCAGAGGTTGTGAGGGACGGAGGGAGGACGATGGTGGGGAGAGGGTTGTTGAATTATAAGGTTATAGCGTTGTGAAGGGAAGTCACCTCACTTCCAGCCGAGCAGATGTCGTCCATCTGGGCGTCGTCTGCTGGCTGTAGACATGAGGTAACAAAGGTGGTCCATCTCTGTTACCTTGTGGAATGCCGCTTGTCGTGGGTCTGGCTGGAAGATGAAGACGGGAGTGTGTGTGTGTGTGTGTGTGTGTGTGTGTGTATGTGTGTGTGAGTGTGGGTGGGTGTGTGTAGGAAGCGTTCTGCCCGGCGACGCTCATTAAGGAAGTCTGGAAACCATTAGAATGAAATTCTGTCTTGGAGGATTAGGTCGAGAGTCTTCGTGAGGGCAAGGAAGGTGAGAGCCACGGAGATCGTCTGTCCCTCAAGGTTGGCGTCTTGGGGTCCAGGGGTGGTGACGAGGCCAATGGGTTTAGGTAGAGTGTGGTCCTTATAGTCTTGCTAGTCCATAGAGCTTGCGATGTCTGTGTACACCGTCGTCAGACACCGTAACCTTCGACTGAGTGAGCCAGTGAATCGGAGATGATGTCACTGGGATGTAAATAGACTGGAGGGCTCGTCGAGCGTCCGTACCTAAGGGGGAGAGAGACATACACATGAAGTCTTCCAGTCAACTGGGGCATGTTGACCGGAGGGAGGGAGGCACAGATGACGAAGCTGAGGAGTTTGGCCCAGCTCAGGGGAGGGAGACCGACCTACCTCGTCGTACACTCTCGTTGGTAGGTCAGTAGGTGTACCTCGCTTGTGACTCATGTATACTCACAGTATACATGTGTCATGGCGTACTCATATGCGGATACGCAGTATACTTTGGCGTGGATCAGTTCGGGTTTGTTTGAATAGTGTTGCATAATTGAAAGTTTATTTAGAATGTTATATCACCACTACAATCTTCACCTATAAGTGCATATACTGTTATTCAAGTTAAGTAGCCCTTCACACAAGTGCCGAAGAAAAGTAGATAACTGATAACTTATAACTGATACATTAACTTCTGTATTTTTATGTTGGAGGCTCCGGTCACGGACAAGAGTTCGCCTTAAGGCCGGGTCTTAATTGAAAAATTCAGAGGTTAATGAAAGGGAAAAAGAGGAGAAAAGGAAAGTATTTTCGAGTTTTGGAGGAAGTGAAAAATCTTTCCCTTAAAATGGACCAGGCCACAGTTGTGGGGAAAGGCATGAGAAGGTAGAGTTCCAAAGTTTCGAGGTATAGGGAAAGAAGTAGGTATCAAAACGGCCCACCCTTGAATTGCTAACGGCCACACAATAATCATGTGACGCAGCAGTTTGCCAAGTATCGTGTGGTCTAGCTGGTGGTGGGGGGCACACAAGCAGCCAGCTCTCGGGAGCAAAAACCAAAGTAAAACTATAGAAGAGGGAAAGTGAAGCAACATTGCGACTTAGGGCAAGAGGGTCACGTTTTTGAAGTTAACCTAGGACAGTTTATAAGATATGAGAGCAGTGTTCCATACGAGGACGAGTCAGTGCTTTGTATAAACGTAGCAAATGTTCAGAAGAGGAGAAGCTTCGACATCTAAACAGGACACCCAGTTCCTTAGAGGCAGACCTAGACATTTATTGAGGAAGTTGCATCGAGACGAATTGCAGATCGAGTGAGGGAAGAAGGAGCAGAATTGAAGGATGTGGAGGAATGCAGTAGTGTTGTGTCGTCAGCGTGTGACTGCATTTGGTTACTTATTGAAAGAAGGAAATCGTTGATAAAAAAGGAATATAAGTGTAGGAGATAAGAGAAAACCTTGTTTCACTACTGTGTAAGTAACTATTTATACTTAAACATACTTAAGTGATGTTTGAAGTGGCACACTGCTACTTCTAAGAGACATGACCCACTTTACACAGGCATAGCTTCATGTTCAATTGGCTGGGGCTACAGAACTCACCAGTACCTGGCCGGGGCTACAGAGAACACCAGCACCTGGCCGGGGCTACAGAGCACACCAGCACCTGGCCGGGGCTACAGAGAACACCAGCACCTGGCCGGGGCTACAAAACTCACCAGCACCTGGCCGGGACTACAGAACTCACCAGCACCTAGCCGGGGCTACAGAGAACACCAGCACCTGGCCGGGGCTACAGAACTCACCAGCACCTGGCCGGGGCTACAGAGCTCACCAGTACCTGGCCGGGACTACAGAGAACACCAGCACCTGGCCGGGGCTACAGAGAACACCAGCACCTGGCCGGGACTACAGAGCACACCAGCACCTGGCCGGGGCTACAGAGCTCACCAGCACCTGGCCGAGGCTACAGAGCACACCAGTACCTGGCCGGGGCTACAGAACTCACCAGCACCTGGCTGGGGCTACAGAGCACACCAGCACTTGGCCGGGGCTACAGAGCACACCAGCGCCTGGCCGGGGCTACAGAGCACACCAGCACCTGGCTGGGGCTACAGAGCACACCAGCACCTGGCCGGGGCTACAGAACTCACCAGCACCTGGCCGGGGCTACAGAGCACACCAGCACCTGGCCGGGGCTACAGAACTCACCAGCACCTGGCCGGGGCTACAGAACTCACCAGCACCTGGCCGGGGCTACAGAGCTCACCAGCACCTGGCCGGGGCTACAGAACTCACCAGCACCTGGCCGGGGCTACAGAGAACACCAGCACCTGGCCGGGCTACAGAGCTCACCAGCACCTGGCCGGGGCTACAGAACTCACCAGCACCTGGCCGGGGCTACAGAGAACACCAGCACCTGGCCGGGGCTACAGAGCTCACCAGCACCTGGCCGGGGCTACAGAGCTCACCAGCACCTGGCCGGGGCTACAGAGAACACCAGCACCTGGCCGGGGCTACAGAGAACACCAGCACCTGGCCGGGGCTACAGAACTCACCAGCACCTGGCTGGGGCTACAGAGAACACTAGGACCTGGCCGGGGCTACAGAGAACACCAGCACCTGGCCGGGGCTACAGAACTCACCCAACACCTGGCCGGGGCTACAGAGAACACCAGCACCTGGCCGGGGCTACAGAGCTCACCAGCACCTGGCCGGGGCTACAGAGCTCACCAGCACCTAGCCGGGGCTACAGAGAACACCAGCACCTGGCCGGGGCTACAGAGAACACCAGCACCTGGCCGGGGCTACAGAACTCACCCAACACCTGGCCGGGGCTACAGAGAACACCAGCACCTGGCCGGGGCTACAGAGCACACCAGCACCTGGCCGGGGCTACAGAACTCACCCAACACCTGGCCGGGGCTACAGAGAACACCAGCACCTGGCCGGGGCTACAGAACTCACCCAACACAGTAGGACCTGAACTTGCCCAGTCCCCATAATTCAGCGGCACCCGGACTGAGACAGTGCCAAGCGGCAGGGGTCCATAAGGGTGACTTTCCCCCGGCCTGGGAGGGTATGTAAATGATCCTTAGCGAGCGGTGTTGATCATCGGGTCCTTGTGCTGGGCCGTTATGATTAACGCAGGTGCGTATGAATGCCTCCCCTCCCCCCCCCCCCGCACCCCCACTCTCTCTCTCTCTCTCTCTCTCTCTCTCTCTCTCTCTCTCTCTCTCTCTCTCTCTCTCTCTCTCTCTCTCTGTACCCCGTAAAACAACTCCCTCCTCCTCCCCCACCGCTCCTCCACTTAACTAACCCTTCCTCACCCACACCACCATTCACTTCCCACCTTCCCCTCCCTTCCCCCCTACAACCTCACCCCAACCCACCTCTAAACCCATCACCTCCCCCCCCCACCCCACAACCCCCATTGCTCTCTCTCTCTCTCTCTCTCTCTCTCTCTCTCTCTCTCTCTCTCTCTCTCTCTCTCTCTCTCTCTCTCTCTCTCTCTCTCTCTCTCTCTCCCTACCCTACCATGACCTCCGCCTACGCCAGGTGCATCCTGGGGCGGAGAGATAGAAGATCCCTGGTGAAGATTGCGCCATGACCCACGAATATTCTTAAGCTACGACCTGAGGATATTCTTCAGCTACGACCCGAGGATATTCTTCAGCTACGACCCGAGGATATTCTTCAGCTACGACCCGAGGATATTCTTCAGCTACGACCCGAGGATATTCTGAAGCTAAGACCCGAGGATATTCTTCAGCTACGACCCGAGGATATTCTTCAGCTACGACCCGAGGATATTCTGAAGCTAAGACCCGAGGATATTCTTCAGCTACGACCCGAGGATATTCTTCAGCTACGACCCGAGGATATTCTTCAGCTACGACCCGAGGATATTCTTCAGCTACGACCCGAGGATATTCTGAAGCTAAGACCCGAGGATATTCTGAAGCTAAGACCCGAGGATAGTCTGAGGCGACAACGAACGAGTACTTCTACACTACGAGCCACGGATATTCTTAAGTCACGACCAAGGATATTCTTAAGTTACGAACGAGTATTCACATACCACGACTCACGAATATTCTCAAAGCTACAACGAACGAGTATTTGTATACTATGACACTCGGATATTCTAGAGATACAATCTACGAATATTTGTATGTTACGACTCACGGATATTCTAACGCTCCAACGTGTCTTATTCTTAAGCTACAGTGTACGAGTATTTGCATCACAACCCAGGAATATTCGTATGGTATAACTCACGAATATTACGACGCGGCGATCCACGACCGTTCTTGTGAAAGAGATCTGGATATTCAGTATTGATATTCAGTGACGGGTATTTGGTCTTATCACTAATTAATCACGGGTAACTTGGTCATAGATATTTGGTCACAGATATTTGATGCCACTGGAAAGTCTTGCATGTTTCACTTTATTCATCAACAAGGAATTAATCCAAATTATGGGAAGTGGTCGATTATATAATCTACCATTGCTCACAATCTACTCAGAACAGATGCTCAAAATCTACTCAGAACTGATTGCTCACAATCTACTCAGATCAGATTGTTCACAATCAACTCAGAACAGATTGTTCACAATCTACTCAGAACAGATTACTTACAATCTACTCAGATCTGTTTAATCTTCATTCTCTTCTCATAAAATTATTAACATGATTATTTTCACTCATGGCTGCTTATAATCATCTATGTCTTCCCACAAGGTATTATATTCATAATTTAGCTCTACGGCAATTTCTCATTACAGACTCACAGTGGGTACAATCTCCACTCATGAAGAGTGTCTCATAATCTGCCTGCATGATTTACTTTCTCATATTTGAGCTACTGGGTTCACTCATCTTCTCATAAGTTGATTACTCACAGTCTACTCACATGGATTGGCCCATATCCCAACCTCACAGGCCTCGGTCAGGGTTTACTCAAACTCAGTTACTCATATTCCCCCCCGCTACTCAAATGAGGTCCACTCGCAAATCTGGATATACTGGGTTACTCCTCATTAAACCTCACAGGGATTACTTCTGATACATCTGAGTCAAAATTACTCACAAGTTGTACCAGTAGCCTGTACGTCGGACTGACTCACAATCTGTTGTCTGTTTGCATACTCATAATTTACCACGCGTTACATTATCTCACGTACACCCCTCACACAAGAATCGCTCATAATCTATCCACCGAGGGTTACTCATACAACTCAAAATTTACTCATAATACATTCACATCGAATTTCTTGATCTGCTCACAATGGGTATTTTGTATTTTGCGTTTTGTATTCACGATTTTATTATTATTCTTTGTTTTTGCGTTGCTCATGGTGGGCACGGAGGATAGGGTAAGTGGTGGCAGGGTTGGTATGGGTGGGCCAAAGAGGGGGTATGGGTAATGGTAGACTCTGGGAGGGTGGGTAATGGTGGGTAGTGAGGCTGTTGGTACTGGTGGGCAGAGATTCTAGGGGTAGTGGAGGGGTTGGAGGGGAAGAGGTAGACAGGGAGGTTAATGGTGGGCAGGGAGGGTAGTGGTGTGCAGGGAGGGTAGTGGTGTGCAGGGAGGGTAGTGGTGTGCAGGGAGGGTAGTGGCGGGCATGACGGTTGTGGTGTAGGGCGGGTTGTGGTGTGCAGGGAGGGTAGGGGTGTGCAGGGAGGGTAGTGGTGTGCAGGGAGGGTTGTGGTGTGCATTCAGGGTAGTGGTGGGCAGGGAGGGTAGGGGTGTGCAGGGAGGGTAATGGTGTGCAGAGAGGGTAGTGGTGTGCAGGGAGGTTCGAGGTGGGCAGGGAGGGTAAGCCTATATATATATATATCTATCCTACAGTAGTGAAGTATGGTCGCGCCCACACTATATTTGGTCGGTTTTATACCAGCAACACCTCCCACCCTAGCCAGCCGGCCGGCTCCCTCGCTCCCAGACCCCTAGCCATTCATCCCGGCCACACACCACCCTAGCCAGGCACACTGGCCGGCCCTAACCACGGTATAACCACCCTAGTTACTTACCTTGTCACCCTAACGACCATATCTATCTTGATAACCCCTGATAAGGAACCATCTTAGGGCCCGTGTCATCCGACCCACCCACTGAGCTCAACTGCACCCCTTGCCCACCCGACCCACTTGCCTACTCAGGCCCCCATCCTCACCCACTTACTTAGATCAGGGAAGTGAGCCCAGTGGGGTGGAGATTAGGGCTCAGAACGCGGAGCGCTGGCCTCACTAGGCTCAGAGATCTTGGGCTGTGATCAGATGGTACTGATCTCAGCTCAATTGGCCAGGTACGTACTGAGGTTAGAGCCTCAATCTCCCCCATCCCACTGGGATCACTACCCTGTTCCAAGTGGGTGGGTGACGATGGGGGCGTGGGTGGGCAAGGGGCGTAAGTGGGCTCAGTGGGGTGGGGTTGGATAGGTGCCATCACCTCAGAGAATACCTGAGCAGTGATCAGAGACGACTGATCTTAAATAATTTTCTTTGTCACATATATGTGTGTGTGTGTGTGTGTGTGTGTGTGTGTGTGTGTGCAGTAGAATCTCGTATTTGGATGTGTTTGGCGTAACTTGAGGTTGCGATCTGTAAATTCTGTGCTAGGTAAGGCAAATGTTTTGGCCACAAATGCAAAATCCCCGTGATCATCTTTTTTCTACTTATCATCATTATCATTATCACCATTATCATTATTTGTGTTCTCATTACAGTTGTTATGAAAAATATCTTAAATGTAAATCCATTTCTTTTGATTGTTCTTTTGTTCTGCCACATTTCATCAGGTAAGAGAGATGTGTGGTAATAAAAAGAGTGTGGTTGAGGGAGCAGAAGAGGGTGTATTGAAATGGTTTGGTCACATGGAGAGAATGAGTGAGGAAAGGTTGACCAAGAGGATATATGTGTCAGAGGTGGAGGGATCGAGGAGAAGTGGGAGACTAACGTGGAAGGATGGAGTGAAAAAGATTTTGAGCGATCAGGGCCTGAACAATCTAGAGGCGTGCAAGGAATAGAATCAATTGAAACGATGTGATATACCGGGGTCGACGTTCTGTCAATGGACTGAACCAGGGCATGTGAAGCGTCTGGGGTAAACCATGGAAAGTTCTGTGGGGCCTGGATGTGGAAAGGGAGCTGTGGTTTCTGTGCATTACACATGACAGCTAGAGACTGAGTGTGAACGAATGTGGCCATTTTGTCTGTATTTCTGGTGCTACCTCGCTGAAGCGAGGGGTAGCGATGCTGTTTCCTGTGGGACAGGGGTAGCGCCAGGAATGGATGAAAGCAGGCATGAACATGTACATGTGTATATATGTATATGTCTGTGTATGTGTATAATTACTTCTGTATATGTTGATATGTAAATATATATATATATATATATATATATATATATATATATATATATATATATATATATATATATTTTTTTTTTTTTTCTTTTCTTTCTTTTAAACTATTCGCCATTTCCCGCGTTAGCGAGGTAGCGCTAAGAACAGAGGACTGGGCCTTTTTTGGAATATCCTCAACTGGGCCCCTCTGTTCCTTCTTTTGGAAAATTTAAAAAAAAAAAAAAAAAACGAGAGGGGAGGATTTCCAGCCCCCCGCTCCCTCCCCTTTTAGTCGCCTTCTACGACACGCAGGGAATACGTGGGAAGTATTCTTAATCCCCTATCCCCAGGGATAATATATATATATATATATATATATATATATATATATATATATATATATATATATATATATATATATATATATATATATAAAATGAGTATGTAAGTATCGTTTTGTAAAGGCTTCACATATCATTACGGACTTAGAGAAAAGAATGATAAATACACCGTCGTACACCTTCCAGAGGCACTGTTATTATTGGCCATGTTTGGGTGGGTGAAGGGGGGGGGGGGGAAGTCAGTGACGTCAGCTTCCTGCTGTGCTGAACGCTACCCACAGCTCAGGATCCCGTTGTCTTCAAGGTTTCCCACAGTCGCGAGGTCCTGGTGTCTTGAACGCTGCCCAAAGCCTTGGGTTCTGCTGTCTTCAATGCTACACCACAACCCCAAGTTACGGACGTGTTGAACGCTACGCCACAACCCCAAGTTACTACCGTGTTGAACGCTATGCCACAACCCCAAGTTACGGACGTGTTGAACGCTACCACACAGCACCAAGTTATTGCCTCGTTGAACGCTACACCACAACCCCAAGTTACGGACGTGTTGAACGCTACACCACAACCCCAAGTTCCTGCCGTGTTGAACGCTATACCACAGCCCCAAGTTCCTGCCGTGTTGAACGCTATACCACAGCCCCAAGTTACGGACGTGTTGAACGCTACGCCACAACCCCAAGTTACGGACGTGTTGAACGCTACGCCACAACCCCAAGTTACTACCGTGTTGAACGCTATGCCACAACCCCAAGTTACTACCGTGTTGAACGCCACGCCACAACCCCAAGTTACTACCGTGTTGAACGCTACGCCACAGCCCCAAGTTCCTGCCGTGTTGAACGCTATACCACAGCCCCAAGTTACGGACGTGTTGAACGCTACGCCACAACCCCAACTTCCTGCCGTGTTGAACGCTACGCCACAGCCCCAAGTTACTGCCTCGTTGAACGCTACACCACAGCCGCAAGTTCCTGCCGCGTTGAACGCTACACCACAACCCCAAGTTCCTGCCGTGTTGAACGCTACACCACAACCCCAAGTTCCTGCCGTGTTGAACGCTATACCACAGCCCCAAGTTCCTGCCGTGTTGAACGCTATGCCACAACCCCAAGTTCCTGCCGTGTTGAACGCTATGCCACAACCCCAAGTTCCTGCCGTGTTGAACGCTATACCACAGCCCCAAGTTCCTGCCGTGTTGAACGCTATACCACAGCCCCAAGTTCCTGCCGTGTTGAACGCTATACCACAGCCCCAAGTTCCTGCCGTGTTGAACGCTATACCACAGCCCCAAGTTCCTGCCGTGTTGAACGCTATGCCACAACCCCAAGTTCCTGCCGTGTTGAACGCTATGCCACAACCCCAAGTTCCTGCCGTGTTGAACGCTATGCCACAACCCCAAGTTCCTGCCGTGTTGAACGCTATGCCACAACCCCAAGTTACTACCGTGTTGAACGCTATGCCACAACCCCAAGTTACGGACGTGTTGAACGCTACGCCACAACCCCAAGTTCCTGCCGTGTTGAACGCTATGCCACAACCCCAAGTTACGGACGTGTTGAACGCTACGCCACAACCCCAAGTTCCTGCCGTGTTGAACGCTATGCCACAACCCCAAGTTCCTGCCGTGTTGAACGCTATACCACAGCCCCAAGTTCCTGCCGTGTTGAACGCTATGCCACAACCCCAAGTTCCTGCCGTGTTGAACGCTATACCACAGCCCCAAGTTCCTGCCGTGTTGAACGCTATACCACAGCCCCAAGTTCCTGCCGTGTTGAACGCTATACCACAGCCCCAAGTTCCTGCCGTGTTGAACGCTATACCACAGCCCCAAGTTCCTGCCGTGTTGAACGCTATACCACAGCCCCAAGTTCCTGCCGTGTTGAACGCTATGCCACAACCCCAAGTTCCTGCCGTGTTGAACGCTATGCCACAACCCCAAGTTACTACCGTGTTGAACGCTATACCACAGCCCCAAGTTCCTGCCGTGTTGAACGCTATACCACAGCCCCAAGTTCCTGCCGTGTTGAACGCTATGCCACAACCCCAAGTTACGGACGTGTTGAACGCTACGCCACAACCCCAAGTTACTACCGTGTTGAACGCTATACCACAGCCCCAAGTTCCTGCCGTGTTGAACGCTATGCCACAACCCCAAGTTCCTGCCGTGTTGAACGCTATACCACAGCCCCAAGTTCCTGCCGTGTTGAACGCTATACCACAGCCCCAAGTTCCTGCCGTGTTGAACGCTATGCCACAACCCCAAGTTCCTGCCGTGTTGAACGCTATACCACAGCCCCAAGTTCCTGCCGTGTTGAACGCTATGCCACAACCCCAAGTTCCTGCCGTGTTGAACGCTATGCCACAACCCCAAGTTACTACCGTGTTGAACGCTATACCACAGCCCCAAGTTCCTGCCGTGTTGAACGCTATACCACAGCCCCAAGTTCCTGCCGTGTTGAACGCTATACCACAGCCCCAAGTTCCTGCCGTGTTGAACGCTACGCCACAACCCCAAGTTACGGACGTGTTGAACGCTACGCCACAACCCCAAGTTACTACCGTGTTGAACGCTATACCACAGCCCCAAGTTCCTGCCGTGTTGAACGCTATACCACAGCCCCAAGTTCCTGCCGTGTTGAACGCTATACCACAGCCCCAAGTTCCTGCCGTGTTGAACGCTATGCCACAACCCCAAGTTCCTGCCGTGTTGAACGCTACGCCACAACCCCAAGTTCCTGCCGTGTTGAACGCTACGCCACAACCCCAAGTTACTACCGTGTTGAACGCTATGCCACAACCCCAAGTTACTACCGTGTTGAACGCTATACCACAGCCCCAAGTTCCTGCCGTGTTGAACGCTATGCCACAACCCCAAGTTACGGACGTGTTGAACGCTACGCCACAACCCCAAGTTACTACCGTGTTGAACGCTATGCCACAACCCCAAGTTACGGACGTGTTGAACGCTACGCCACAACCCCAAGTTACGGACGTGTTGAACGCTACGCCACAACCCCAAGTTACGGACGTGTTGAACGCTACGCCACAACCCCAAGTTCCTGCCGTGTTGAACGCTATACCACAGCCCCAAGTTCCTGCCGTGTTGAACGCTATGCCACAACCCCAAGTTACGGACGTGTTGAACGCTACGCCACAACCCCAAGTTACGGACGTGTTGAACGCTACGCCACAACCCCAAGTTACTACCGTGTTGAACGCTATGCCACAACCCCAAGTTACGGACGTGTTGAACGCTACGCCACAACCCCAAGTTACTACCGTGTTGAACGCTACGCCACAACCCCAAGTTACGGACGTGTTGAACGCTACGCCACAACCCCAAGTTACGGACGTGTTGAACGCTACGCCACAACCCCAAGTTACGGACGTGTTGAACGCTACGCCACAACCCCAAGTTACGGACGTGTTGAACGCTACGCCACAACCCCAAGTTACTACCGTGTTGAACGCTACGCCACAACCCCAAGTTACGGACGTGTTGAACGCTACGCCACAACCCCAAGTTACGGACGTGTTGAACGCTACGCCACAGCCCCAAGTTCCTGCCGTGTTGAACGCTATGCCACAACCCCAAGTTACGGACGTGTTGAACGCTACGCCACAACCCCAAGTTACGGACGTGTTGAACGCTACGCCACAACCCCAAGTTCCTGCCGTGTTGAACGCTATGCCACAACCCCAAGTTCCTGCCGTGTTGAACGCTACGCCACAACCCCAAGTTACGGACGTGTTGAACGCTACGCCACAACCCCAAGTTACGGACGTGTTGAACGCTACGCCACAACCCCAAGTTACTACCGTGTTGAACGCTATGCCACAACCCCAAGTTACGGACGTGTTGAACGCTACGCCACAACCCCAAGTTACTACCGTGTTGAACGCTATACCACAGCCCCAAGTTACGGACGTGTTGAACGCTACGCCACAACCCCAAGTTACGGACGTGTTGAACGCTACGCCACAACCCCAAGTTACTACCGTGTTGAACGCTATACCACAGCCCCAAGTTACGGACGTGTTGAACGCTACGCCACAACCCCAAGTTACGGACGTGTTGAACGCTACGCCACAACCCCAAGTTACGGACGTGTTGAACGCTACGCCACAACCCCAAGTTACGGACGTGTTGAACGCTACGCCACAACCCCAAGTTACGGACGTGTTGAACGCTACGCCACAACCCCAAGTTACTACCGTGTTGAACGCTATGCCACAACCCCAAGTTACGGACGTGTTGAACGCTACGCCACAACCCCAAGTTACTACCGTGTTGAACGCTACGCCACAACCCCAAGTTCCTGCCGTGTTGAACGCTATGCCACAACCCCAAGTTCCTGCCGTGTTGAACGCTATACCACAGCCCCAAGTTACGGACGTGTTGAACGCTACGCCACAACCCCAAGTTACGGACGTGTTGAACGCTACGCCACAACCCCAAGTTACGGACGTGTTGAACGCTACGCCACAACCCCAAGTTACGGACGTGTTGAACGCTACACCACAACCCCAAGTTACTACCGTGTTGAACGCTATGCCACAACCCCAAGTTACTACCGTGTTGAACGCTATACCACAGCCCCAAGTTACGGACGTGTTGAACGCTACGCCACAACCCCAAGTTACGGACGTGTTGAACGCTACGCCACAACCCCAAGTTACGGACGTGTTGAACGCTACGCCACAACCCCAAGTTACTACCGTGTTGAACGCTACGCCACAACCCCAAGTTACGGACGTGTTGAACGCTACGCCACAACCCCAAGTTACTACCGTGTTGAACGCTATGCCACAACCCCAAGTTACTACCGTGTTGAACGCTATGCCACAACCCCAAGTTACTACCGTGTTGAACGCTATGCCACAACCCCAAGTTACTACCGTGTTGAACGCTATACCACAGCCCCAAGTTCCTGCCGTGTTGAACGCTATGCCACAACCCCAAGTTCCTGCCGTGTTGAACGCTATGCCACAACCCCAAGTTACGGACGTGTTGAACGCTACGCCACAACCCCAAGTTACTACCGTGTTGAACGCTACGCCACAACCCCAAGTTACGGACGTGTTGAACGCTACGCCACAACCCCAAGTTACGGACGTGTTGAACGCTACGCCACAACCCCAAGTTCCTGCCGTGTTGAACGCTACGCCACAACCCCAAGTTACGGACGTGTTGAACGCTACGCCACAACCCCAAGTTACGGACGTGTTGAACGCTACGCCACAACCCCAAGTTACTACCGTGTTGAACGCTATACCACAGCCCCAAGTTCCTGCCGTGTTGAACGCTATGCCACAACCCCAAGTTACGGACGTGTTGAACGCTACGCCACAACCCCAAGTTCCTGCCGTGTTGAACGCTACGCCACAACCCCAAGTTACGGACGTGTTGTATTCCTGGGTAAATTATATGGGAGGGTATTGATTGAGACGGGTGAAGGCATGTACAGAGCATCAGGGGACTGGGGGTAAGAGCCAGTGTTGTTTTCAGAAGTGGTGGATAGAGGATGTGTGGATCAGGTGTTTGTTTTGAAGAATGTATGTGAGAAATACTTAGAAAAGCAGATGAATTTGTATGTAGCATTTATGGATCTGGAGAAAGCATATGATAGGGTTGATAGAGATGCTTTGTGGAAGGTCTTAAGAGTATATGGTGTGAGAGGTAAGTTGCTAGAAGCAGTAAAAAGTTTTTACCAAGGGTGTAAGACATGTGTTCGAGTAGAAGAGAGGAGAGTGATTGGTTCCCAGTGAAGGTTGCTCTGCGGCAGGGGTGTGTGATATCCCCATGGTTGTTTAATTTGTTTATGGATTGGGTGTTAGGGAGGTAAATGCAAGAGTTTTGGAGAGAGGGGTGAGTATGCAGTCTGTTGGAGATGAGAGGGCTTGGGAAGTGAGTCAGTTGTTGGTCGCCGATGATACAACTCTAGTCGCCGATTCGGGAGAGAAACTACAGAAGCTGGTGACTGAGTTTGGAAAAGTGTGTGAAAGAAGAAAGTTGAGAGTAAATGTGAATAAGAGCAAAGTCATTAAGTTTAGTAGTGTTGAGGGAGAAGTCAATTGGGATGAAAGTTTGAATGGAGAAAAATTGGAGGAAGTGGAGTGTTTTAGATCTGAGAGCGGACTCAGCAGCGGATGGAACCATGGAAGCGGAAGTGAGTCACAAGGTGGGGAGGAGGGCTAAAGTTCTGGGAGCGATGAAAAATGTGTGGAAAGAGAGAACGTTATCTCGGAGAGCAGAAATGGGAATGTTCGAAGGAAGAGTAGCTCTAACAATATCATATTGTTGCGAGGCATGGGCTATAGATAGGGTTGTGCGGAGGAGGATGTATGTGTTGGAAACGAGATGTTTGAGGACAGAATGTGGTGTGAGGTGGTTTGATCGAGTAACTATTGAAAGGGTAAGAGAGGTGTGTGGTAATAAAAAGAGTGTGGTTGAGAGAGCAGAAGAGAGTGTATTGAAATAGTTTGGTCACATGGAGGGAATGAGTGAGGAAATATGTGTCAGAGGTGGAGGGAATAAGCAGAAGCGGGAGACCAAAATGGAGATGGAAGGATGGAGTGGAAAAATTTTAAGCGATCGGGGCTTGAACATATAGGAGGGTTAGAGGCGTGCAAGGAACAGAGTGAATTGGAACGATGTGGTATACCGGGGTCGACGTGCTGTCAATGGATTGAACCAGGGCATGTGAAGCGTCTGGGGTAGACCATGGAAAGTTCTGTGGGGCCTGGATGTGGAAAGGGAGCTGTGGTTTCGGTGCATTATTACATGAGAGCTAGAGACTGAGTGTGAACGATGTGGCCTTTGTTGTCTTTTCCTAGCGCTACCTCGCGAACATGAGGGGGGAGGGGGTTGTTATTTCATGTGTGGCGGGGTGGCGATGGGAATGAATAAAGGCAGACATTATAAATTATGTACATGTGTATATATGTATATGTCTGTATGTATATATATGTATACGTGAGATGTATAGGTATGTATATTTGCGTGTGTGGACGTGTATGCATATACATGTGTATGTGGGTGGTTTGGGCCATTCTTTCGTCTGTTTCCTTGCGCTACCTCGCTGACGCGGGAGACGGCGACAAAGAAAAATGAATATATATATATATATATATATATATATATATATATATATATATATATATATATATATATATATATATATATATATATGTGTGTGTGTGTGTGTGTGTGTGTGTGTGTGGTGTTCATTGGAAGGGGGATGGTTGGCGTGTTCCCCTGCGCCACGGGGTTGTTATGTGAGTGAATGGCGTCTGCACAGGAGTTGGTATGACGTATTTATCGTTCCTCGTCTTTCCTGCAGGAGCGGACTTGTCAGAGGGCGACGAGGATCTGCTGTAGGGGAAGACCGGGGGCTCCCGCCCCTGCGTCAGGTGGGTGTTGGTGGATATTTGTGTGGTGCGTGGAGGAAACCCCATGTCTTCCATGTTATAGGGCTCAACTGCAACGGCGTCTCCCACCCTCAGGTTAGGTTCAGTTGCTTGCCTTGGGATGTTCTTGGCAGTAAGGGGAACCCTGCTTGATCAAGAACGTGGGGCGCCGCGCCAGCCCGCGCCCCCCCCCTCCTGGTGCTATGGGTTGCCTTCATTGCACTACGTGTCCCTCCCTACCTGACGGGGAAGAAGTGGGGCCTCCGGGGTGGTAGTCGATATGATGGGGCTCCGGCGTCAACCCCTACTATTGGCGCGGTGGGTGGAGGGAAGGGGAAGGGGAAGAAGAGGGTTGTGGGGAGGAGAGGGGGGGTGGGAGGAGGGGGAGAGGCTATTATAACTACGGCTGGGCATACTTGAGGCGGCCCAGCACGGAGAGGGAGGGCCCGGTCCCGCACACCCGCCCATTACATCCCCGACCACGACAGGAGGAGGGTGGGGCGTGGGGACGGGCGGGCTGGGAGGAGGTGGGGAGAGTGGGCGAGGCGGTTGGGCAATGGAGGACAGGTGCAGGTACAGGTGGGAGGTTGATGTAGGTGGAGTTTTGGGGGGAGTGGAAGGGGGACTTGCGGCGGGGGGGGGGGTGTTGAGGGTGGATGAGGAGGAGGGATGGTGGAGTGATGAGGTTGAGGGGAGAGACACACAGCAGATGATTTGTGTGAGTTGAGGGAGATTGAGGGAGGGATGAGTAGGTGGGACTAGGTTGTTAGGATGATGGGAGGGATGAGTAAATGGGACTAGGTTGTTAGGATGATGGGAGGGATGAGTAGATAGGGCTGGGTTGTAAGGATGATGGGAGGGATGAGTAGGTAGGGCTGGGTTGTAAGGATGATGGGAGGGATGAGTAAATGGGACTAGGTTGTTAGGATGATGGGAGGGATGAGTAGATAGGGCTGGGTTGTAAGGATGATGGGAGGGATGAGTAGATGGGACTAGGTTGTTAGGATGATGGGAGGGATGAGTAGATAGGGCTGGGTTGTAAGGATGATGGGAGGGATGAGTAGATAGGGCTGGGTTGTAAGGATGATGGGAGGGATGAGTAAATGGGACTAGGTTGTTAGGATGATGGGAGGGATGAGTAGATAGGGCTGGGTTGTAAGGATGATGGGAGGGATGAGTAGATGGGACTGGACTGTAAGGATGATGGGAGGGATGGTGGATGGATGGGATGAAGGGAAGTTAGGATGAATGGTTGGGTGGGAATGGGGAAAGTTGGGTTTGAGGAGGGATGGGATGGTGGTGGGGGGTTTGGAGATGAGAGTCTGACGAGAGGAGTGGGGGTTGGGGGGGGGGAATGTTGGAGATGTAGTGTTGGAGAGGAAATTGTAGAAGTGGCAGTGACGTGGGAGGCAGTGGCCCACTGTAATGCATGTAGGAGTGACGTATGGGCCCCGCACGTGGGAGGCAGCCACCCACAGTAATGCATGTGAGGTGTGACCCAGATGCATTCATGTGGTGATGGGTAGATGGAAAGAACTGATGTTAACGCGGGTTTGTATGGTAGGTAGGTGGAGGGACCGAAGGTGAACGGAAGGAGACGGGTGGATGGAAGTGCCTGAGGACAGGTAGATATACAAGGAAAAGCCAAATACCAGGGGACCTGATGGTCTGTGTCGAGGTGACTAACTTATGTAAAGCATATGTGCTCATACCTACCCTTTACTATACAAGGAGGGTGGATAGAAAGCAGTTGTCTCCTCCCCACCCACCACTATAGATAGAGACAGGATAGTAAAGCAAAAGGCTCCTCCCCCACCCACCACTATAGATGGAGACAGTATAGTAGAAGACACCTCTCCACCCACCACTATAGATGGAGACAGTAAAGTAGAAGACACCTCTCCACCCACCACTATAGATGGAGACAGCATAGTAGAAGACACCTCTCCACCCACCACTAAAGATGGAGACAGTATAGTAGAAGACACCTCTCCACCCACCACTATAGATGGAGACAGTATAGTAGAAGACACCTCTCCACCCACCACTATAGATGGAGACAGTATAGTAGAAGACACCTCTCCACCCACCACTAAAGATGGAGACAGTATAGTAGAAGACACCTCTCCACCCACCACTAAAGATGGAGACAGCATAGTAGAAGACACCTCTCCACCCACCACTATAGATGGAGACAGCATAGTAGAAGACACCTCTCCACCCACCACTATAGATAGAGACAGCATAGTAGAAGACACCTCTCCACCCACCACTATAGATGGAGACAGCATAGTAGAAGACACCTCTCCACCCACCACTATAGATGGAGACAGCATAGTAGAAGACACCTCTCCACCCACCACTATAGATGGAGACAGCATAGTAGAAGACACCTCTCCACCCACCACTATAGATGGAGACAGCATAGTAGAAGACACCTCTCCACCCACCACTATAGATGGAGACAGTATAGTAGAAGACACCTCTCCACCCACCACTATAGATGGAGACAGCATAGTAGAAGACACCTCTCCACCCACCACTATAGATGGAGACAGCATAGTAGAAGACACCTCTCCACCCACCACTATAGATGGAGACAATATCGTAAAGTAGAAGCCACCAACCCTCCCTCCTCTCACTCAACTGAACATGAAAATGTTTGTCGAGTAATTTGAACGGACTGCCTGTTTTTCCTCTTGACTGCATATGTTGGTAATTCATTGCAATATTCCGTAACTTACCTTAAGAAAAATAAAAGTCTTTAGCTACTTTTGTGTCACATCACCAAGACTTTAACTTCAGACCTTGTATTTCTGGTTCTTTGGTGGCACTCTGTTCAAGGTGGAGAAATCATATTGAATTATACTGTCGACATTTTTAAAAGATTTTGAAACTTTTTTCTCATCACTACCAGATATTCTCAAGTCATTTGCAAGGTTTTTGTAGCGAAGATGATTTCAGATTTCCGGGTCTGTCTTCAGGATGCTGATTTTCTGAGTGACGGAATTAGCTTTGCTGCTCTTTTTTGTACTCGTTCTAGTTTTATCCTCGTCCCTGATCAAGTTTGGTGCCCAGAAGTGAGCTGGGTATTCTAGATGTGGCTTGACTATATAGTGTTGTAGAGGTATCACCGTATCTCTTTCGTCATTTGTCATTCTAACAGTTATAACCCACCATTTTTTTTTTTTATCTTTTTTGCTTTGTTAGACGTTTCTAACAATTCAGTCCTTTCCGAATTTCAGGTCATCAGATGTTATCAAGTCTAAGGGACCCTTTTTTTTGGGGGGGTTATGTTTTTAATCATAGCCTACAGAATATCTTGTTGTGCTTCACATCTTCATCACCAAAACTTCGTTAATTTGTGCGTATTTATTGAAGATCCCTTTGTCGCCTCGTAGACCAAAGCTATTCAAAATTTTCTTCGTACTCTAAAAATGGAATATATTTCTTCCTTGTGTGTTTGGGATTGACCCTCTGTGATTCTGTGTCGTCGGCAGGATCCTCTGGCTCTGCATGTGAGTCCGGTAGTGCCCGCTCGCCAGGCAGAGACAGAGGTAGGGTTGGCTGCTTCTCAGTTCACTCACTGGTTTCTGTCTGTGAACCAGTTTGGTATGGAAGGGTGTTTGTCTTTGAGCCAGTCTGCCGTCTATAGACGGGGGTGGAAACATATAGAAGGAAGGACCTCTATCTGGAAGACAGTCTGCCGTCTATGGACGGGGGCGAAACAGGTAGATGGAAGGGCTTCTGTCTATAAGCCAGTCTGCCGTGTACGGACGGGGGGGGGACAGGTATGGAAGGGCTTCTGTCTATAAGCCATTCTGCCACCTGTGGACGGTGAGGGGGGTGGGGGGGGGGAACTGGTGAAGGAAAGGTTTCTGTCTATAAGCCAGTCTGCCGTTTGCAGACGGAAGGAAACAGGTAGATGGAAGGGTTTTTATCTGTGAGCCAGTCTACCGTCTACGGACGGAGGGAAACGGGTAGAAGGAAGGGTTTCTGTCTATCAGCCAGTCTGCCACCTATGGACAGGGGAAACAGGTAGATGGAAGGCTTTCTGTCTGTAAACCAGTCTACCGTCTAAGGACGGGAGGAAACAGGTAGATGGAAGGGTTTCTGTCTATGAGCCAGTTTGCCATCTATGGACGGGGGGAGATAGATAGATGGAAGGGCTTCTGTCTATATGCGAGTCTGCCGTCTACGGACAGAGGTAAACAGGTAGACGAAAGGATGTGACAACGGGCCAGGAGCTACAGGAAGCTGTCGGTAGAATTATGGGAGGTGAATGAGGGCAAACAGGTGAGTATGGGGAATTGATGAGTAGGGTAACGTGAGTGGAAATGATGAAGAAAGTGAGGGTAAACATGAGAGAGAACAGAGGAGGAGGAGGAGGAGGAGGAGGGGGGAAGTAGAGGAGCGTGAGGAGTGATGAGGGATGAGGAGGGGGAGGGGGGAAGAGAAGGTATGAGAAGACGGTTAAATATGAGGACGGTGGCAAGACATGAGGGGGGGGGGGGGCAGTAGGTGGGATGGGCAAGTGGAGGACCAGCCAGGCCAGGCCAGGCCAGAGCAAGCCAGGCCAGGCCAGGCCAGACCAAGCCAAGTCAGGCCAGGCCAGACCAACACAAGCCAGGCCAGGCCAGACCAAGCCAAGCCAGACCAGACCAAGCCAAGCCAGGCCAGACCAGACCAAGCCAAGCCAGACCAGACCAGGCCAGGCCAGGCCAGACCAAGCCAAGTCAGGCCAGGCCAAGCCACGCCAGACCAAGCCAAGCCAGGCCAGGCCAAGCCAGGCCAGACCAAAACAAGCCAGGCCAGGCCAAACCAACACAAGCCAGGCCAGACCAAGCCAAGCCAGACCAGACCAAGCCAAGCCAGGCCAGACCAAGCCAAGCCAAGCCAGACCAGACCAAGCCAAGCCAGACCAGACCAAGCCAAGCCAGGCCAGACCAGGCCAAGCCAAGCCAGACCAGACCAAGCCAAGCCAAGCCAGGCCAGACCAAGCCAAGCCAAACCAGGCCAGACCAAGCCAAGCCAAGCCAGACCAGACCAAGCCAAGCCAGGCCAGACCAGACCAAGCCAAGCCAGACCAGACCAAGCCAAGCCAAGCCAGACCAGACCAAGCCAGGCCAGGCCAGGCCGCTGGGGTCACTCTGTCTGACGAGTCAGTTAGGAGGAAATACTTGTTGATGACCCATGACTCGACGCTACTGAAGCCCACGCCTCCATACGTGCCTGCGGCGCCCCTACACACCTACCATGTAGCCCACACCTGCTGTCCCCCAAGCCTACCCAGTCCTCACACCTGCCACGTTACCACACCTGCCACACCTCTGACGCCTCTCCACAACCCTTCGTGGTTTTTTTTTTTCTTCCCCTTCAAATGTTCCAGTTATTGACGAGATTTGTCATGGAGGTCAGGCCTCAACTGGAACATGGGAAGGGGCTACGGGATATCCCTCCCACCTTCCGATGGGGGCAACAGTAGACACGATGGTGAGGTAAGGAGAGGATGAGAGGGGAGTAGGAAGACTAGAAGGAAAGGGATATGAAGGAGAGGATGAGAGGGAGTAAGAAGACTAGAAGGAAAGGGATATGAAGGAGAGGATGAGAGGGAGTAAGAAGACTAGAATGAAAGGGATATGAAGGAGAGGATGAGAGGGTTTAGGAAGACTAGAATGAAAGGGATATGAAGGAGAGGATGAGAGGGAGTAGGAAGACTAGAATGAAAGGGATATGAAGGAGAGGATGAGAGGGGAGTAGGAAGACTAGAAGGAAAGGGATATGAAGGAGAGGATGAGAGGGGAGTAGGAAGACTGGAATGAAAGGGATATGAAGGAGAGGATGAGAGGGGAGTAGGAAGACTAGAATGAAAGGGATATGAAGGAGAGGATGAGAGGGAGTAAGAAGACTAGAATGAAAGGGATATGAAGGAGAGGATGAGAGGGAGTAAGAAGACTAGAATGAAAGGGATATGAAGGAGAGGATGAGAGGGAGTAAGAAGACTAGAATGAAAGGGATATGAAGGAGAGGATGAGGGGGGAGTAGGAAGACTAGAATGAAAGGGATATGATGAAGATAGCTATATGGTATATGTAAAGAGCAGCCTAAGTACTTCCTTGGGCGGCTGGCCCACTGACTTAAGTCAAGGGAGTGTAGCACTTCCTTGGGTGAGTGAGTCTTACACCTCACTACCTCACGGGAACCTACCTGCCACACCTACATACCTGCCACCACACCTCCACACCTGCCACGCCCCCGCCCCACACACACACGCACACACACACCTGCCACAATGCCACACCATCGGTCTACAGCTCCTACACCATACCACCCAGCTACATACACTCCTGACTGTCTGTATACTGACTGGCTGGGCCAGACTGTTACATACACTCCTGACTGTCTGTATACTGACTGGCTGGGCCAGACTGTTACCGCTGCAACGGCTGATTGCTTCAGTAATTGGCTGACGCCGGCTGGCTGCTGCAGCAAGCAACGGACTGACACCCGCTGACTGCAGCATGGCCTGTGTCAGCGGGCATGACAGCAGCATCTGGCAGTCGTGTTTACAACCACGAGTTCCATTTAAGTCGATAAAAGCGACCCGGGGAGCTCACCAGGCCATTTATGGGCCCAAATACGTCCCTTGCTCGGGCCCACGGGGACACAGGGGCCCTATCACGACGGGACCCTCGTGAACCAGTTTCCAGGGGCCCAGATGGAGACTCTGACCCCTGTGGCGGAGTGTGGGATGGTCGTGTGTTGCGCGAAGCCCTTCATTACAACCCGGCCTGGTCGGGGCCCTCCGTTGGCACGATCCTCAAATTGAAGGTTAGGGCCAAGAGGGTGCTAAGCCGCGGATTCCTGGAATTCCTTGAAGAGCGCTTGAGTAATTGCAGTAATACCAACGCTCATGAGGAGAATGACTTGGGTGATGTGTTCCTTGCTTGGAGGGGTCGGCAGGTCCCCGTGAGGTTGGTATCACTGCCAATGAATTGGCCCCTTACACATGGAGGAGAGTTGGAGAGGCAGATGGCCCGGGCTGTGTGGTAGCGCCGCGGTGGTTACCGAGGCGACGGTTTGTGGTAGGGGGGAAGGGGAGTTGTGGTACTGAGGGTTGTGTGAGGGTTGTGGTAAAGGGGGAGGGAGGGGGTTGGGTGTATGCGGGGATCTGTGGCATGGAGAGGTCTGGTAGAAATGATGGGGTGGGGAGGGGAACTGAGAGTTGTGATTTAGAGTCGTGATATCTGTGGCAGAGGGTTGTGAGGCAGGGGTTGTGGTCCTGGAGTTTGTTGTGGTCCTGCGGTTGTGTGGTGTGGAGAGTACGGCAAGGGAGGTTATAGTATTGGGGGGGAGGTTATGATACGAGTGTGATACTCCAGGGGTTGTGATACGTGAGAAGGTTGTGGGATGAGAGTACATGGGATGTAGGTTGTGATCTCGGGGGGGGTTATGGGGTTATAGGTCATCTGATGAAGTTGTAGATAACACGAAGGTTGTCCTTCGCCGACTGTATCAGTAACTAGAAAGGTTGTTGTCCTTATCATAAGTCAACAAAAACACATAGATGTTAAGTATGTCTTGTGTGTGTTGTGTTGTGTGTGTGTGTGTGTGTGTGTGTGTGTGTGTGGTTAAGTGTCATGGCTGGGGGTTTAGAACAGAGGTAGCGCCTCCTCCTCCACAGCTCGGCCTCTCCCGGAGTGGTGGGTGGGTAGTTACCGCTGGAGAGCAGCACGATATAAATATAATAAAAGATGTTGGCTAACCTGTTTCCTCCTCTGCTTAGCAGATCAAGCAGCCGCCTCCGACGCTCAGACCTGTCTGTCCCCTCCCTCCCTCCCTCCCTCCCTCCCAGCACCCTTTTCCTTGAGACCCATGGCCTCCCTCCCTCCCTCCCTCCCTTCCTCCATCCCTCCCTCCCAGCACCCTTTTCCTCAAGACCCATGGCCTCTCTCCCTCCCTCCCTTCCAACGCCCTTTTCCTCGAGACCCATGGCCTCCCTCCCTCCCTCCCTCCCTTCCTCCCTTCCTCCCTCCCTCCATCCCTCCCTCCCAGCACCCTTTTCCTCAAGACCCATGGCCTCTCTCCCTCCCTCCCTTCCAACACCCTTTTCCTCGAGACACATGGCCTTCCTCCCTCCCAACACCCTTTTCCTTAAGACCCATGGCTTCCCTCCCTCCATCCCTCCCTCCCTCCCTCCCTCCCAGCACCCTTTTCCTAGAGACCCATGGCCTCTCTCCCTCCCTCCCTTCCAACACCCTTTTCCTCGAGACCTATGGCCTCCCTCTCTCCCAACACCCTTTTCCTTGAGACCCATGGCCTCCCTCCATCCCTCCCTCCCTCCCAGCACCCTTTCTCTCGAGACCCATGGCCTCTCTTCCTCCCTCTCTCCCAACGCCCTTTTTCTCGAGACCCATGGCCTCCCTACCTCCCTCCCTGTCTTACCAATGTACTTTCTTTGAGCCGCAAACTCTTTAGACGTCTTATAGGTCCCACACCTCGCGCATCTATCTATGGTTTCCTGGAGATCATATATTTATATATATATGATACAAACCGCCAAAAGCCAGGATTGAACCCGGGACCCCTTTGCAACAGGCGGGAGCGCTACCGCTAGGCAATGATCGCCCCTAATAGGGAAATGACTATTGGAATATTATGTACTCGAATACCCTTTGTCTCACCTTGGTGAGCAACGGAGTTTACACCGGTTCGATCCTGGCTGTTGGAGGTTTGTATGTTCTATGAAGGTGCGCGTTCATATGCACTTTGTTCACGTATATATATATATATATATATATATATATATATATATATATATATATATATATATATATATATATATATATATATATATATTCTTTCTTTCTTTCATACTATTCGCCATTTCCCGCATTAGCGAGGTAGCGTAAGAACAGTGGACTGGGCCTTTGAGGGAATATCCTCACCTGGCCCCCTTCTCTGTTCCTTCTTTTGGAAAAAAAAAACAAAACCCACAGCATATTTCTTTTAATGAATGAATAGAATTGAAGTCAGATTTGGCTAACGTTTGTAAGGAGTTAGGTTAGGTTAGGTTAGGTTAGGTTAGGTTAGGTTTGGTTAGGTTAGGTTAGGTGATTGGGTGTACTTACATGTACGTAAAACAAACGTTGATGCTACACTTTACGTCGCTCAAGTTTGTGTTTGTTTGTTCTAGGTCAAGACGCGCCGCGCTTCAGCCTAGTTCCTAGGGTGAGAGAGAGAGAGAGAGAGAGAGAGAGAGAGAGAGAGAGAGAGAGAGAGAGAGAGAGAGAGAGAGAGCTCATCTGGCCGAGGGCCCAATTTGAAATACAGTTTCCCCCTTAGGGTTGTT
>NC_092257.1:21305412-21312912 GCF_036320965.1 Panulirus ornatus | reverse complement strand
ACCATCACCACCACACTCCCTCCCACACCATCACCACCACACTCCCTCCCACGCCATCACCACCACACCCCCTCCCACGCCATCACCACCACACTCCCTCCCACGCCATCACCACCACACTCCCTCCCACACCAACCATCGTCTCCTACCGCCACCACCGCCACCACCGTCTTCACCTCACGCCCGTCGTCCCTCCAACACTGCTACGTGAGAGAGCACCTCCACCACCACCACCACATGAGAGTACCACCTCCTCCACTCCCGCCCTGGCCTTGGCAGATGTAATTACCCATGAGTTAGGTAAGGTCTGCAGGCCTAGCTTGAGCAGGTCCCAGCACATCCTGGGAACGTACACCCTCTCTCTGGGGTTGGCTTCACCTTCACTTTAGGAAGAGAAAACACCTCTCTATCACCTCACATCTCTTCTGTATACCTTTCTACACCTCTCTATCACCTCACATCTCTTCTGTATACCTTTCTACACCTCTCTATCACCTCACATCTCTTCTGTATACCTTTCTACACCTCTCTATCACCTCACATCTCTTCTGTATATCTTTGTACCCCCTCTCTATCACCTCACATCTCTTCTGTATACCTTTGTACACCCTCTCTATCACCTCACATCTATTCTGTATACCTTTGTACACCCTCTCTATCACCTCACATCTATTCTGTATACCTTTGTACACCTCTCTATCACCTCACATCTATTCTGTATACCTTTGTACGCCCTCTCTATCACCTCACATCTCTTCTGTATGCCTTTGTACACCCTCTCTATCACCTCACATCTATTCTGTATACGTTTGTACACCCTCTCTATCACCTCACATCTCTTCTGTATACCTTTGTACACCCTCTCTATCACCTCACATCTATTCTGTATACCTTTGTACACCCTCTCTATCACCTCACATCTCTTCTGTATACCTTTCTACACCTCTCTATCGCCTCACATCTCTTCTGTATACCATTGTACCCCCTCTCTATCACCTCACATCTCTTCCGTATACCTTTGTACACCTCTCTATCACCTCACATCTCTTCTGTATACCTTTGTGCACCTCTCTATCACCTCACATCTCTTCCGTAAACCTTTGTACACCTCTCTATCACCTCACATCTCTTCTGTATACCTTTGTACACCTCTCTATCACCTCACATCTTTTCTGTATACCTTTGTACACCTCTCTATCCCTCACATCTCTTCTGTATACCTTTGTACACCTCTCTGTCACCTCACATCTCTTCTGTATACCTTTGTACCCCCTCTCTATCACCTCACATCTCTTCTGTATACCTTTGTACACCTCTCTATCACCTCACATCTCTTCTGTACACCTTTGTACACCTCTATATCACCTAGAGAGCGCCAAGGGAAAAACGAGGAGTGTATTCATCTTGATGACCCAGAAAAGATAAGTTGGTGGAGTCATTCAGCGACACACTGATTGAGGGGGTAGATGACCTAATTTGCTCTCGTAGTGACCGAAGATGAGCGGGTGTATTTGGTGAAGATCCCGTGAACTGAGGGGGAGGGGGTGTGGGTGTGTATACTAGGCTGAAAGAGACTTGCATTGAACAGATATTATTGTGTTACCGGACTGATGTGAAGTGAACAGGTCCGGATAAGACTGGAAGGGTGTGTGTGTGTGCGTGTGTGTGTGTACTTCATTCCTCGGATATGGTGGATGTATTCGGGTAAGAGACCGACTTTGTACTCATATAGTGACCTTTGTGTTCGGATAAGGGACTGGGTTACTCACCTGGTGGATTTGGACCAGATTAAACCCAGGTGTTCGACCAAGGAGGTATAGAGTGAGAGAGTGTATGATCCGACAGAAGACTTGGCCTGTAGCAACTGTGAGTCATGTTGAGGGTGTATGGTCTGTGGTGGGGGAGGCTGTCATGTAGGGGTTTTCTAACATTGGCCTCAGCCGGGTTGGAGGGAGGTGGCTATTTGTGGAGGGGGTCAGTCAGTTAGTCATTCAATCAGTTAGCCAGTCAGCCAGTCAGCCAGTCAGTCAGTTAGTCATTTAGTTAGTCAGTCAGTCAGTCAGTTAGTCAGTTAGCTAGCCAGGCACTCAGTTAGGCGGCGAGTTAGCCAGCCAGTCAGTCAGTTACCTAAGCAATTAGTTGCCCAGCCAGTGAGTGAGTGAGTGAGTGAGTGAGTGAGTCAGTTAGCCCGTCCCTTGGGTCGTCAGTCAGCGAGCTCTCGGGGGGACGAGTTGGCTGGCATTTGGACTTTGAAATATGTTAATAACGTGAAATGTGGACGGTAGATACCGTAGGCTTGTGAGCCCTCCATTCTCTCTCTCTCTCTCTCTCTCTCTCTCTCTCTCTCTCTCTCTCTCTCTCTCTCTCTCTCTCTCTCTCTCTCGATAATCTTGGTCTCTTGGAGAGATTCCAGGAGAAGGTGAAAAGCATCTGTTTAGGACCCCGAGAAAAACAACAACACGACAGAGGGAGGAACGTAGGCCAAGCTGTGTTCTCACAACAGAAGCGAGTCTTTTCGTTGATTACATACAATGGTTGACGGTAGAGACTCTAGCGAAAGAATGAAGTAGAAGAGAAAAGAAATCAATTATCGGTCTGCTGTTGTTCCTAGACTTCACTCTGAAAGTTAGAAGGGCAATAGGGAGAAAGACGGAAGGGAGGAAGAGGATTCTAAAACTTAGCTCTACGAAGGAAGGAGGGATCATAACGGTCAATACTAGAGTGGCCAACCTCCACCCAGAAACTGTGGGAAGCAGCCTCCAGGCACGGGGAGAGGAGGCGTAGACACACTCACACAGCTAGCAAGAGCAGTGGCCGGTAAATTACCTGCAGAAGCGAAGGGCGGGAGCAGCAGCAGCAGCAACAGCAGCAGTGCGGTATACAGAGATGGAGTGGGTCGAGGAGAGGTGATGGGAGGTGAGTTAATGAGACGGATGGACAGGAGGAAGGAGGGCGCTACCTCAGATGTGTGAGTATATCCCCATACTGAGAGAGCATAGAACACCCGCAGATACGATATAGCTGCTCACACAACATATGATAACCACGACACACGCAACAACCCCAGCTTATGGGGACAAAGAGTCTGTAAAGTTCATTACCATAGACAGCGGCCAGTCACCCCATTGCGAGGGGTGTGCAGTTTTGCGAGCAGCTCACGCCACTGGCAGAGCTTGTCGTATGGTAAGCTCACTGGCGGAAGGTCTTGCTCATATCGTAAATTTACGACGGAGGAAGATCTTGATTGCGTTCCAGTCCCACACACAAGCAGATGATCCTGATGTGTCGTAGATTTACGACAGAGGAAGATCTCCAGTCCCACACGAAGGCAGATCTTGCGGTGTCGTATAAGTCTACACTGGAGGAAGGTATGTTGTCACCCCATGGGATGTGGGTGCAACCCCACGGGGGTATGGGTGTCACCCCATGGTGTGTGGGTGCAACCCCACGGGGTGCGGGGTTGGGTTTTGTTGCTATGTCGTAAGGTTAACACCAATACGATAGTTATGTGGTTAGGTCACAACACCTGGAGGTATGGGGGCATGAGAGGACCAGGCTTCTGTGTGTTGGTGATGGTGATGATGGAGGAGGGCCATCTTACCCCTCCCCCTCCTCAAAACTGATTTCCCCTCTCCGTATTTATGACCGGCCTTATTACACCTCTTATTTCTCCCCTTATCATCTTCTTCGCTCTACTGTGGGTCGTCTTATCAACCAGTGATTTAGGCTTCGTTATTCGCCTATCATTTGTGAGCTAATTTCTTTTCTCTTTCCTCTTAGTGTCATTTACCTCTCCCATTGTGTACCATTTCCCACCATCTTGTCCTCGCTCGTATCATAGACCCCCCCCCCCCCCGACTTTCATTGTGGCTTGGGTTATGACAAGCCTAAACCACTTCTTTCCTATATATAAAGACCGATGTCCGTCTTCCCGTGTGTTAGTATATGGTGTTTCACCCTTGTCGTTGTTGTAGGGTAGAGATGCAACGGGTTGTGGGTCCCTGGAAACACTAGGTGCCCAGGTGCAAGTCCCTTACGTCTGGTAGGCCGGGGGGCTTGAGTCATAAGGTCAGATAAGAGACGTTCTTAAGTCACAAGGTTTGGTAGGAGACGTGCTTAAGTCACAAGGTCTGGTAGGAGACGGGCTTAAGTCACAAGGTCTGATAGGAGACGGGCTTAAGTCACAAGGTCTGGTAGAAGTGCTTAAGTCACAAGGTCTGGTAGACGTGCTTAAGTCACAAGGTCTGGTAGGAGACGGGCTTAAGTCACAAGGTCTGGTAGGAGACGGGCTTAAGTCACAAGGTCTGGTAGAAGTGCTTAAGTCACAAGGTCTGGTAGAAGTGCTTAAGTCACAAGGTCTGGTAGGAGAAGTCCTTACGTCACAAGGTCTGGTAGGAGACGGGCTTAAGTCACAAGGTCTGGTAGGAGACGGGCTTAAGTCACAAGGTCTGGTAGAAGTGCTTAAGTCACAAGGTCTGGTAGAAGTGCTTAAGTCACAAGGTCTGGTGGGAGAAGTCCTTACGTCACAAGGTCGGGTAGGAGACGTGCTTGAGTCACAAGGTCTGGTAGGAGACGGGCTTAAGTCACAAGGTCGGGTAGGAGACGGGCTTAATTCACAAGGTCTGGTAGGAGACGTGCTTAAGTCACAAGGTCTGGTAGGAGACGGGCTTAAGTCACAAGGTCGGGCAGGAGACGTGCTTAAGTCACAAGGTCTGGTAGGAGACGTGCTTAGGTCACAAGGTCTGGTAGGAGACGGGCTTAAGTCACAAGGTCTGGTAGGAGACGTGCTTAAGTCACAAGGTCTGGTAGGAGACGGGCTTAAGTCACAAGGTCGGGTAGGAGACGTGCTTAAGTCACAAGGTCTGGTAGGAGACGTGCTTAAGTCACAAAGTCTGGTAGGAGACGGGCTTAAGTCACAAGGTCAGGTAGGAGACGTGCTTAAGTCACAAGGTCTGGTAGGAGACGGGCTTAAGTCACAAGGTCGGGTAGGAGACGTGCTTAAGTCACAAGGTCTGGTAGGAGACGTGCTTAAGTCACAAGGTCTGGTAGGAGACGGGCTTAAGTCACAAGGTCGGGTAGGAGACGTGCTTAAGTCACAAGGTCTGGTAGGAGACGGGCTTAAGTCACAAGGTCGGGTAGCAGACGGGCTTAAGTCAAAGGGACTGATATAAGACGGGCTTAAATTGTAAGGTCTAGGAGGAGACGAGGTTCACTCACAAGGTCTGAGAGGAGAGCGGAGACGAGGTTCACTCACAAGGTCTGAGAGGAGACGGGGTCAAGTCATGAGGTCTGGGAGGAGACGGGGTCAAGTTATGAGGTCTGGGAGGAGACGGGGTCAAGTCATGAGGTCTGGGAGGAGACGGGGTCAAGTCATGAGGCCTGGGAGGAGACGGGGTCAAGTCATAAGGTCTGGGAGAAGACGGGGTCAAGTCATGAGATCTGGGAGGAGACGGGGTCAAGTCATGAGGTCTGGGAGGAGACGGGGTCAAGTCATGAGGTCTGGGAGGAGACGGGGTTAAGGCATAATCGTTTCACGACAACGGCCTTAAACCATGACCATACCAGCCTTGCCAGCTGGCTAGGCGTTGCAGACAGAGGTGGTTTAGGGTGGTCGGCTGATCAACTTCCCATTTGACGTATATAGACCATACCAGGTTTTGCCCCCATGTCGTAAAAGGCGACTAAAGGGGACGGTGGCGGGGGGCTAGAAACCCTTCCCTCCTTGTATTTTAACTTCTTAAAACGGGAAACAGAAGGAGTCACGCGGGGAGTGCTCATCCTCCTCGAGGGCTCAGATTGGGGTGTCTAAATGTGTGTGGATGTAACCAAGAAGAGAAAAAAGGAGAGATAGGTAGTACGTTTAATGAAAGGAGCCTGGATGTTTTGGCTCTGAGTGAAACGAAGTTGAAGGGTAAATGGGAAGAGTGGTTTGGGAATGTTTTGGGAGTAAAGTCAGGGATTAGTGAGAGGACAAGAGCAAGGAAAGGAGTAGCACTACTCCTGAAACATGAGTGGTGGGAGTATGTGATGGAGTGGAAGAAAGTAAACTCTAGATTGATATGGGTAAAACTGAAAGTGGATAGAGAGAGGTGGGTGATTATTGGTGCATATGCACATGGGCATGAGAAGAAATATCATGATAGGCAAGTGTTTTGGGAGTAGCTGAGTGAGTGTGTTAGTAGTTTTGATGCACGAGACCGGGTTATAGTGATGGGTGATTTGAATGCAAAGATGAGAAATGTGGCAGTTGAGGGAATAATTGGTGTACATGGGGTGTTCAGAGTTGTAAAGGGAAATGGTGAAGAGCTTGTAGATTTAAGTGCTGAAAAGGACTAGAGATTGCAAATACCTGGTTTGAAAAGAGAGATATACATAAGTATACATATGTAAGTAGGAGAGATGGCCAGAGAGCGTTATTGGATTACTTGTTAATTGATAGGCGCGTGAAAGAGAGACTTTTGGATGTTAATGTGCCGAGAGGAGCAACTGGAGAGATATCTGATCATTATCTTGTGGAGGCGAAGATGAAGATTTGTAGAGGTTTTCAGAAAAGAAGAGAGAATGTTGGGCTGAAGAGAGTGGTTTGAGTAAGTGAGCTTGGTAAGGAGACTTGTGTGAGGAAATACCAAGAGAGACTGAGTGCAGAATGGAAAAAGTTGAGAGTAAAAGACGTTAGGGGAGTGGGGAAGGAATGGGATGTATTTAGGGAAGCGGTGATGGCTTGCGTAAAAGATGCTTGTGGGATGAGAAGCGTGGTAGGTGGGCAGATTAGAAAGGGTAGTGAGTAGTGGGATGAAGTAAGATTATTAGTGAAAGAGAAGAGAGAGGCATTTGGACGATTCTTGAAGGGAAATTATGCAAATGAGTGGGAGATGTATAAAAGAAAGAGGCAGGAGGTCAAGAGAAAGGTGCAAGAGGTGAAAATGAGGGCAAATGAGAGTTGGGGTGAGAGCGTATCATTAAATTTTAGAGAGAATAAAAAGATGTTTTGGAAGAAGGTAAATAAAGTGCGTAAGATAGGAGAACAAATGGGAACATCGGTGAAGGGGGCTAACGGGGAGGTAATAACATGTAGTGGTGATGTGAGAAGGAGATGGAGTGAGTATTTTGAAGGTTTGTTGAATGTGTTAAATGATAGAGTGGCAGATATAGGGTGTTTTGGTCGAGGTGATATGCGAAGTGAGAGGGTTAGGGAGAATGATTTGGTGAACAGAGGAGAGGTAGTGAAAGCTTTGCGGAAAATGAGAGCCGGCAAGGCGGCGGGTTTGGATGGTGTTGCAGTGGAATTTATTAACAAAGTGGGTGAGTGTGTTGTTGACTAGTTGGTGAGGATGTTCAATGTATGTATGGCTCATGGTGAAGTGCCTGAGGATTGGCGGAATGCATGCATAGTGCCATTGTACAAAGGCAAAGTGGATAAAGATGAATGTTCAAATTACAGAATTATGAGTTTGTTGAGTATTCCTGGGAAATCATATGGGAGGGTATTGATTGAAAGGG
>NC_092257.1:21297912-21300412 GCF_036320965.1 Panulirus ornatus | reverse complement strand
GGGGAAGAGGAGGAGGAGGAGGAGGAGGAGGGGGAAGAGGAGGGGGAGGAGGAGGGGGAAGAGGAGGAGGAGGAGGAGGGGGAAGAGGAGGAGGAGGAGGGGGAAGAGGAGGAGGAGGAGGGGGAAGAGGAGGAGGAGGAGGAGGGGGAAGAGGAGGAGGAGGAGGAGGGCGCAAAGACGGGAATCTCTCTCTCTCTCTCTCTCCTCCCCAGCTCTTGGGACAACACCACCTCCTCCTCCTCCTCACTCGCAAGCCATCGGTGTGTGCACGTCCTCACGGAAGCCCTACGTCGTTCTGTGTGACGCAGGTGAGGTGAGGGAGGACACCTACTGAGGGAGAGGCGTGTCCACGCCGGGTGTTCCCTCTCACACAGGAACAGTAGCGAGGGACAGTGGTCACGCGGCCTCTGTGGGAGAGGACCGGCGGTCAGGGACAGGGGTCCCAAGTCTGGCGGCCATGTTCCATGTATGACTAAGACAGTTTAGTTAAATAAGACAGTTTGGTTAGATAAGACAGTTTAGTTAAATAAAGCAGTTTAGTTAAATAAGGCAGTTTGGTTAGATAAGACAGTTTAGTTAAATAAAGCAGTTTAGTTAAATAAGGCAGTTTAGTTAGATAAGGCAGTTTAGTTAAATAAGGCAGTTTAGTTAAATAAGACAGTTTAGTTAAATAAGGCAGTTTGGTTAGATAAGGCAGTTTAGTTAAATAAGACAGTTTAGTTAAATAAGGCGGTTTAGTTAGATAAGGCAGTTTAGTTAAATAAGACAGTTTAGTTAAATAAGACAGTTTAGTTAAATAAGACAGTTTAGTTAAATAAGACAGTTTAATTAAATAAGGCAGTTTAATTAAATAAGGCAGTTTAGTTATATAAGACAGTTTAGTTAAATGAGACAGTTTAGTTAAATAAGACAGTTTAGTTAAATAAGGCAGTGTAGTTAAATAAGACAGTTTAGTTAGTTAAGACAGTTCAATTGAATAAGACAGTCTAGTTAAATAAGACAGTTTAGTTGAATAAGGCAGTTTAGTTAAATAAGGCAGTTTAGTTAAATAAGGCAGTTTAGTTAAATAAGACAGTTCAATTGAATAAGACAGTCTAGTTAAATAAGACAGTTTAGTTAAATAAGGCAGTTTAGTTAAATAAGGCAGTTTACTTAAATAAGGCAGTTTAGTTAAATAAGGCAGTTTAGTTAAATAAGGCAGTTTAGTTAGATAAGGCAGTTTAGTTAAATAAGGCAGTTTAGTTAAATAAAGCGGTTTAGTTAAATAAGACAACTCAGTTAAATAAGAAAACTTAGTTAAACAAGACAATTTAATTAGATAAGACAACTTAGATAAGACAGTTTAGTTAAATAAGTTGTAGGTTGTTCATCCTACACGTTGACCATAACACTGAGAAATGGTGAGGTTAGGTCACACACACACCTCCCCCCCCCCTCCCCCCTTGAGCTGTCCTGTCTGTCTGTCTATCTGTCTTCTGTCTCAACCTCGGGGCCCCCCCACTCCCCCTCTCCTGAGCTGTCTGTCTATCTGTCTTCTGTCTCAACCTCGGGGTGGACGGTCCTTGCCCGACGCGGGTGGGCGGTAACAACAATGCTGGTTCAGGGCGCTTAATGATCATACAGGTCTGGCTGCAGCTGTATTTTGTAAAAGAAACATTGAAAAGATCATAATGCTGCTGTATTTTGTAATCCCCCCACTGACTGATGGTTTAATACAGCTGTATTTTGTAAAAGAAACATTGAAAAGATCATAATGCTGCTGTATTTTGTAATCCCCCCACTGACTGATGGTTTAATACAGCTGTATTTTGTAAAAGAAACATTGAAAAGGTCATAATGCTGCTGTATTTTGTAATCCCCCCACTGACTGATGGTTTAATGCAGCTGTATTTTGTAAAAGAAACATTGAAAAGGTCATAATGCTGCTGTATTTTGTAATCCCCCCACTGACTGATGGTTTAATACAGCTGTATTTTGTAAAAGAAACATTGAAAAGGTCATAATGCTGCTGTATTTTTGTAATCCCCCACTGACTGATGGTTTAATACAGCTGTATTTTGTAAAAGAAACATTGAAAAGGTCATAATGCTGCTGTATTTTGTAATCCCCCCACTGACTGATGGTTTAATGCAGCTGTATTTTGTAAAAGAAACATTGAAAAGGTCATAATGCTGCCGTATTTTGTAATCCCCCCACTGACTGATGGTTTACTGCAGCTGTATTTTGTAAAAGAAACATTGAAAAGATCATAATGCTGCTGTATTTTGTAATCCCCCCACTGACTGATGGTTTAATGCAGCTGTATTTTGTAAAAGAAACATTGAAAAGATCATAATGCTGCTGTATTTTGTAATCCCCCACTGATAGAGGGTTTAATGCAGCTGTATTTTGTAAAAGAAACATTGAAAAGATCATAATGCTGCTGTATTTTGTAATCCCCCACTGATAGAGGGTTTAATGCAGCTGTATTTTGTAAAAGGAAACATTGAAAAGATCATAA
>NC_092257.1:21282912-21292912 GCF_036320965.1 Panulirus ornatus | reverse complement strand
CACCAGCTGTTCTCTGGTACCACCACGGGGCCACCACCAGCTGTCCCCTGGTACCACCACGGGGACACCACCAGCTGTTCTCTGGTACCACCACGGGGCCACCACCAGCTGTTCTCTGGTACCACCACGGGGACACCACCAGCTGTTCTCTGGTACCACCACGGGGCCACCACCAGCTGTCCTCTGGTACCACCACGGGGCCACCACCAGCTGTTCTCTGGTACCACCATGGGGCCACCACCAGCTGTCCTCTGGTACCACCACGGGGCCACCACCAGCTGTTCTCTGGTACCACCACGGGGCCACCACCAGCTGTCCTCTGGTACCACCACGGGGACACCACCAGCTGTCCCCTGGTACCACCATGGGGCCACCACCAGCTGTCTTCTGGTACCACCACGGGGCCACCACCAGCTGTTCTCTGGTGCTACCACCACGGGGCCACCACCAGCTGTCTTCTGGTACCACCACGGGGCCACCACCAGCTGTTCTCTGGTACCACCACGGGGCCACCACCAGCTGTTCTCTGGTACCACCACGGGGCCACCACCAGCTGTTCTCTGGTACCACCACGGGGCCACCACCAGCTGTCCTCTGGTACCACCACGGGGCCACCACCAGCTGTTCTCTGGTACCACCACGGGGCCACCACCAGCTGTTCTCTGGTACCACCACGGGGACACCACCAGCTGTCCTCTGGTACCACCATGGGGCCACCACCAGCTGTTCTCTGGTACCACCACGGGGCCACCACCAGCTGTTCTCTGGTACCACCACGGGGCCACCACTAGCTTGGTCCACCCGGCCATTACCAGCTGCCCTCTGGTTCACGGGGCCACCACCAGCTGTTCTCTGGTACAGCCACGTAGCCACCACTAGCTGCCCCCTGGTCCACATGGCCACCACCAGCTGTCCCCTGGTCCACGGGGCCATTGTCATGGCCTGTTCTGCACTTTCAGGGACCATCTGTCGCCATGGGCCCCGAACCACGGTAACCACGTTGCCTTCGTCCCCTGAATCCATATATTGCCTTTATTGTCTTCCCCCCCTCCTCCTTCCTGACGGTGAATCATGATTCCTGTGTCGCTCCCACCCTGAGAATCATGATTCCTGTGTCGCTCCCACCCTGAGAATCATGATTCCTGTGTCGCTCCCACCCTGAGAATCATGTCTTCACCCCTCCTTCCTGACGGTGAATCATGATTCCTGTGTTGCTCCCACCCTGAGAATCATGATTCCTGTGTTGCTCCCACACTGAGAATCATGATTCCTGTGTTGCTCCCACACTGAGAATCATGATTCCTGTGTTGCTCCCACACTGAGAATCATGATTCCTGTGTTGCTCCCACACTGAGAATCATGTCTTCACCCCTCCTTCCTGACGGTGAATCATGATTCCTGTGTCGCTCCCACCCTGAGAACCATGATTCCTGTGTCGCTCCCACCCTGAGAATCATGATTCCTGTGCTGCTCCCACCCTGAGAATCATGATTCCTGTGTTGCTCCCACCTGTGTTGCTCCCATGTCAGCTCCACTTGTCTTGACCCACTTGGTTGAGTACACAGTCGCTTCTATTCCTGTACTGCACAGACCGGATACACTTTTGTACCTCTGTACACCATCCTGCTCCACCTTGCCCCACCCGAGATTGTCCAAAACATGTTTTGGACAATCTCATGTTTTGGACAATCTCATGTTTTGGACAATCACATGTTTACCAAATGGCGTCCTAGATTCGTCTCGTCGATGTATATCAACTGACTGTTATATTTCTCTCTTGTATCTCCCCTGATGATGTGATTATTACACGAAAGTGCACTTGGGAACTTTTCGTGTTTCATTTTCCCCGTGGACTCTTAGGAAAATCTTGATCACGCGCAAAATTGCGATCCTTTCCAATATATATATATATATATATATATATATATATATATATATATATATATATATATATATATATATATATATATATATATATATATATTGCAGTGGAATTTATTTAAAAAAAGGGGTGACTGTGTTATTGACTGGTTGGTAAGGTTATTTAATGTATGTATGACTCATGGTGAGGTGCCTGAGGATTGGCGGAATGCGTGCATAGTGCCATTGTACAAAGGCAAAGGGGATAAGAGTGAGTGCTCAAATTACAGAGGTATAAGTTTGTTGAGTATTCCTGGTAAATTATATGGGAGGGTATTGATTGAGAGGGTGAAGGCATGTACAGAGCATCAGATTGGGGAAGAGCAGTGTGGTTTCAGAAGTGGTAGAGGATGTGTGGATCAGGTGTTTGCTTTGAAGAATGTATGTGAGAAATACTTAGAAAAGCAAATGGATTTGTATGTAGCATTTATGGATCTGGAGAAGGCATATGATAGAGTTGATAGAGATGCTCTGTGGAAGGTATTAAGAATTTATGGTGTGGGAGGCAAGTTGTTAGAAGCAGTGAAAAGTTTTTATCGAGGATGTAAGGCATGTGTACGTGTAGGAAGAGAGAAAAGTGATTGGTTCTCAGTGAATGTAGGTTTGCGGCAGGGGTGTGTGATGTCTCCATGGTTGTTTAATTTGTTTATGGATGGGGTTGTTAGGGAGGTGAATGCAAGAGTTTTGGAGAGAGGGGCAAGTATGAAGTCTGTTGGGGATGAGAGAGCTTGGGAAGTGAGTCAGTTGTTGTTCGCTGATGATACAGCGCTGGTGGCTGATTCATGTGAGAAACTGCAGAAGCTGGTGACTGAGTTTGGTAAAGTGTGTGAAAGAAGAAAGTTAAGAGTAAATGTGAATAAGAGCAAGGTTATTAGGTACAGTAGGGTTGAGGGTCAAGTCAATTGGGAGGTGAGTTTGAATGGAGAAAAACTGGAGGAAGTAAAGTGTTTTAGATATCTGGAGTGGATCTGGCAGCGGATGGAACCATAGAAGCGGAAGTGGATCATAGGGTGGGGGAGGGGGCGAAAATCCTGGGAGCCTTGAAGAATGTGTGGAAGTCGAGAACATTATCTCGGAAAGCAAAAATGGGTATGTTTGAAGGAATAGTGGTTCCAACAATGTTGTATGGTTGCGAGGCGTGGGCTATGGATAGAGTTGTGCGCAGGAGGATGGATGTGCTGGAAATGAGATGTTTGAGGACAATGTGTGGTGTGAGGTGGTTTGATCGAGTAAGTAACGTAAGGGTAAGAGAGATGTGTGGAAATAAAAAGAGCGTGGTTGAGAGAGCAGAAGAGGGTGTTTTGAAATGGTTTGGGCACATGGAGAGAATGAGTGAGGAAAGATTGACCAAGAGGATATATGTGTCGGAGGTGGAGGGAACGAGGAGAAGTGGGAGACCAAATTGGAGGTGGAAAGATGGAGTGAAAAAGATTTTGTGTGATCGGGGCCTAAACATGCAGGAGGGTGAAAGGAGGGCAAGGAATAGAGTGAATTGGAGCGATGTGGTATACCGGGGTTGACGTGCTGTCAGTGGATTGAATCGGGGCATGTGAAGCGTCTGGGGTAAACCATGGAAAGCTGTGTAGGTATGTATATTTGCGTGTGTGGACGTATGTATATACATGTGTATGGGGGTGGGTTGGGCCATTTCTTTCGTCTGTTTCCTTGCGCTACCTCGCAAACGCGGAAGACAGCGACAAAGCAAAAAAAAAAAAAAAAAAAATATATATATATATATATATATATATATATATATATATATATATATATATATATATATATATATATATATATATATATATATATATTTTTTTTTTTTTTTTTTTTTTTCCTTTATTAAGACTACATCGCTCTCGACGCTTGTTAGGAATGATACCCTACCCTTTGGGTCCAGCAGACCTTGTGGTAGTGATGTGTGTGTGTGTGTGTGTGTGTATATGTGTAAGGAAGGGGGGAGGAGGGAAATGAAATAAGTAGCTCTAATTTGCAAATTTACGGAAAACACACACAAAAAAAATGAAAATTTACGTAAGCTTTACGCTTTACTTTACCTTACTAAGATATACAATAAAAAAGATGATATATGAAGTGGTTACTGTAAGCCTACCCTCCCCCCCAAAAAAAAGTTATTACTCCTATCAACATAACACAAAAAAAACTATTCATTATCAGACCACCAGCTTCCCGCTGACATACGGGAAGCTTCCATGCATTGCCATGATCTTTAGGACATATATCATCATTGATAAGTTCTCTTCATCCTCCCACACACTATCATTATACATGGGTCTGTCGGAACCAAACGCCACAAAAACATATAAAGAATAAGAGCACAGAGTGACGCACCCGCCCTCGGCGATGTCTGAACAAGAACTGAAGGTAGAGGGACCACCTTGGTCGTACACATATGGGAACTCTGCAGGACTCGTAGAGCAAATGAACCTCCAACAAGTGACGGATCTGGATGGCCCAGGGATAGGGTTCCAAGGTTCACAGTGTTCCTGTGTTCCAGTATGCTACATCACATCTTATACTAGAATATAGTAAGACTATAGAATATAGTTTTAATTGATTCTAAGTTGGCGCCTCTGTGTCTTGCGGGTTCTAGTATTTGAGGAGGACGTTATGAATTGATTGAACTTCCGATTAGGCTACAGTAGCCATTATCAAATTCTCGATGTATATCAAAGATAGATCCTACCAGTGGTCAAGAGCACAGTGAACGAGGCATAAATGTTTTGTGATGTTCTTATGTTTGTTGATAGATGGATGAAACTGATTATAGAAACTGTTCTTTGTTGTAGGGACGTCCAGAGGCACTGCTGGCTTGGTTTCATACCTCTCTGGGACGTGACCTGTGGATCTGTAGGATGTGTAGAGTGAGGATGAACGCCGGAGACTGGACGATGGTTGTGGCGTCGCGCTGTAGGGCTGTTGTGTAGCACGGGAAAGTGACAGGCAGAGCGACCAGAGGCTGACCGTCACCTTCAACAGACGGACGGTAGACCACATGGCCAAAACAGACAGGTAAGTGGATGAGCAGGGAGGCCTAGACGGTGAGTCCAGCTGGGTGGTAGGTAAGAAGAGAGACAGACGGGTAGGTGAAGGGGGACGGGAAGAGAGGAAGGTAGATTGGTTGACAGGTAGGCTGATGGACAGGCAGGAAACCAGACGGGAAGGAAGATAGAGAGGCACTTGAGGGTTCCTTCCCTCCTACGCCTTCATGCCAGGGGCCGCGGGCATCACGCCACCCTCCGTGTACTCATAAGGCCCGCGGGCCACACGACACCATGTACACACTAGGGGCTGCCGACCACTCACGCCACCCTCCGTGTACACGCCAGCAGCTGCGGGCCACACACGCCACCTCCCATGTACACGCCAGGGGCCGCTGCACGCATGCCACCCTCTGTATGCACCACAGAGACTACACAGGCTCTCCCATAGATGAGTATGTAGTCACGGCCAAAACCACTCCCGAAGGTGCTCACGCCGAAGTACGTGGACATGTGTGTGCCTCCACATGTACTGACGAAGATAGGCATTCAGAAAATCCCAAATGGAGGCTGGATGAAGGAGACATTGGAGGATATAGAATAGAAAGGGAATGGATCACTAGGAACGTAAGGGTGAGGGAGATTATAGCCATCACCAGAGGGAAGAAGAACAGCAGTTGCACGTAACAGTTTGGTGAAGAGCTTGAGGAATCACGTCAATGATCGTGGAGAATGTTATGGCACGTGTGAGAGGAAGTCACGGAACTGAGGACTTTCGTCAGAGAGCATGACGAGGAAGCCAAAAACACCTGGAGGAACTCGTCGGGAATATATAGCCAAAGGGAAGAAGGTGCATCTAGTTGGATGCATAATAGACAGAAGGTCATAAGATGCATCCTTGGGTCTCCCTAATGGAGATCGACCAATGACTTTGGGTGAAGATCCTAGACGGGCGATCATGACCAAGTTCTGTGGCTGGAAAAGCAACCAAAACACATACACTGGTCAATGATTTAAGCAGAGAAACAATATAACTAGAGCAGAGAGAGGGGAAAAAAAGGCATTGGATACTACAGAACTTTCTTCGTAACTTGCGTTGAACTACAGACCAATCTCTCTGAGGAGTGTGGTGCACAAGACGCTTTTGAAATTATAATCATAAAGACAATGGATGACTCTTTGCATAGAAGAAATTACCATGGCAAGACAATACACGAATCCGCTGAAGAAAAGTTACGCTCAAAAATGTTTTAAATTTCTACGTGAGAGTGAGATCCGTCTTAGGCAAAGGAAAAAAGGATAGGCGGATCATGTGTTTCTTGAACTGCCAGAGAGCGTTTGACAACGTACTGCATAGATGGACGGTAAAAGAGGTGGATCATAGGGATGATAACAGGTTTGAGACTCCTTCAGTGTGGACAGAAATATACCTTTAGTGGAAGGAGACAAGAGGCTAGTGGCAGAGGAGCGTACTCGGAATGGGTTTGGGGGATCACCAGCGGCGTGCCTCAGGTCTCAGTCCTTGAACCACTGCTCTTCTTGATCTATGTAAATGACTTGCCAGAAGAAGGACGAAACTCACGTCTGATGATGTTTGCAGATGATGCCCCCAAAAAAATATCATGAGGGAAGGAAAGTGTGGGAAGGAGGATTACTGCATCTCATCTTATGAGGGGGGGGAACACTTGGGCCAACTTGGAAATGGTTGATGAAAGTCAAGCCGAGTGATGCAAAAATAATGAGGATAGGACACAGCGAGAGCAGGATTCGATACAAGTATTACTGGAGGAAACACTGAGCAGGAAGCTGTGTGTGTGTGTGTGTGTGTGTGTGTGTGTGTGTGTGTGTGTGTGTGTGTGTGTGTGTGTGTGAGGGGCACTTGTGGCAGTAGACATTACCAAAAACCTGTTGCCAGAGCCCCACCTTAGGAGAATCGTTGAAGGAGACAGACTGCTGGCAAATGATAAGATAGCAGATGCTCAGCAAACAATGAACTACGTGTTTTAAGCCGATATGTTTCTCAAGTTTCGTATCCATATTTAGAGAAGCAAAAAGAGCCAACAGAGAAGGTCTAGAGGAGGGGGCCGCAATGAGTGAGGGATTGGATATGCCCACCATGGAAGAACGAGGAGTAAGAGATGACTTAGACACACCCGAAAAGGTTCTAAACCAGTTAGATGTTGTGTATAGTAAACAAGAGTGCGAGTGATGTAGAGGTAGACAACCACAGTCCGCAACACGAGGGCAAGGGAAAAAAAAGACACTTCTTCGATGTACAGAAATGCTTTTCGTAGTATCTATGTAACGAATGGGTGGCATAGTCGAAGTGGTGGCATTGTTGATGCCTGACGACGAGCCAAATTTTTTTTTTTTACTTCTTTTAAAGTTTTGTACGATGATACAGAAAGTTCCAGGTCTGGGACCCCACGAGTGTAGAACTTCCTCCCTGCATTGTACATGTGGGTAATGGCAGTTAGATTAGTGTATTGACAAAATAACATTTGAACATCTACATTATACATAACTGTATAAGGCACATACATAATAATATAGGTACATAATATAGGCACATACATATGTATGCTAACACATAGTAGATAAATATTCACAAGAAAAAACACTCATAGAAGCACAAACAAATACAAACACACACATATGGGGACATATATACATGCAACATGTACTCACAAACACACTCATATGGGTACATATATACATGCAATATGTACTCACAAACACATTCATATGGGTATATATATACATGCAACATGTACCCACAAACACACTCATATGGGTACATATATACATGCAACGTACACGTGTACACACAAACACACACATATGGGTACATATATACATACAACATACACATGTGCACAAAACACACACATACCCTGATCTATGGCCCATGTAGTCATAGAAACATAATGACCTCTGGCCCTTAAGGTCATAAGCCACTTATGGGACTGACCTGTGACCCAAAAGGTCATGGGCCACGTAAAAAAAAAGGTCAGTGAAAGTCCAGTGGCGCAGACATCACTCGGCAACCAGTACTGTCACACAGAAACCTCACTGCATAGTACACGAAGAAACCAACAGTGCATTTAGAAACCACACTGCCACGAACAGTGCCCTCTACAGGGCAACATAGGAACCTCACTGCATAGTATACGAAGAAAACAACAGTGTAGGTAGAAACCAAAGTGATAAGAACAGTGGCCACTACAGGGCCACAGTGACACGAGCAGTGGCCACACATACTACAGGGCCACAGTGACACGAGCAGTGGCCACACATACTACAGGGCCACAGTGACACGAGCAGTGGCCACACATACTACAGGGCCACAGTGACACGAGCAGTGGCCACACATACTACAGGGCCACAGTGACACGAGCAGTGGCCACACATACTACAGGGCCGCACTGACACGAGCAGTGGCCACACATGCTAAAGGGCCACACTGACACGAACAGTGGCCACTGCAGGGCAACATCCCAGAAACCGAAGATGAGAGCCTTAGAGAACAAGCGTTTCCCGTAGAGACCATGATCGAAGAAACCAACAGGTTAAGGCGGATAAAGTGGAGGGGCGGGAGGAGGTAGATAGATAGGCAGATAAATAGAAAGATAGATAGATAGATAGATATCTGTCTATCCATCTATCTATCTATCTGTCCATCTATCTAGAGAGTGTAGGGGATGGTGGGTGTGGTGAGGGGGGGAGAGAGAGGAAATGGTGCTTTGGGGGGGTAGGTCGTCGTGGTGTGGCGGGAGAGGGTGGTGGAGGAGCAGCAGAATGAGTGAAGAAGGAGGAGGAGGAGGAGGAGGAGCGCACCCTGGCTAATGAGCCGTGAACAGCCTGCAACACCTCACCAAGTTCCCTCGTTTCCAACAAACACAGCTCCGGGGGGGGATTTCTCTTGGCAGGAAATCCTTTCTTTTTTTTTTTTCTTTTTATCTTACGACTATATGGCAGTCTATTTCATCAGCGTAAAATAGAGAGAAAATATATGTATATATAAAGAACTCTCTCTCTCTCTCTCTCTCTCTCTCTCTCTCTCTCTCTCTCTCTCTCTCTCTCTCTCTCTCTCCAATGGCAGGCGTGAAGCGGATCGGAGGTTGGGGTGGGTCTCCCTCCTCACCTCCAGGACTGAGGTTGGAGTCTCCCTCTTCACCCCCAGAATGAGGTTGGAGTGGAGTGGGTCTCCCGCCTCACCCCAGGACTGAGGTTGGAGTCTCCCTCTTCACCCCAGGACGGAGGTTCGGGTGGGTCTCCCTCCTCACCCCAGGACTGAGGTTGTCCCGCCTCACCCCAGGACTGAGGTTGGAGTCTCCCTCCTCACCCCCAGGACTGAGGTTGGAGTGGGTCTCCCTCCTCACCCCAGGACTGAGGTTGGAGTCTCCCTCCTCACCCCACGACTGAGGTTGGAGTCTCCCACCTCACCCCAGGACTGAGGTTGGAGTCTCTCTCTTCACCCCAGGACGGAGGTTCGGGTGGGTCTCCCTCCGCACCCCAGGACTGAGGTTGTCCCGCCTCACCCCAGGATTGAGGTTCGGGTGGGTCTCCCTCCTCACCCCAGGACTGAGGTTGTCCCGCCTCACCCCAGGACTGAGGTTGGAGTCTCCCTCCTCACCCCCAGGAGTGAGGTTGGAGTGGGTCTCCCATCTCACCCCAGGACTGAGGTTGGAGTCTCCCTCCTCACCCCACGACTGAGGTTGGAGTCTCCCACCTCACCCCAGGACTGAGGTTGGAGTCTCTCTCTTCACCCCAGGACTGAGGTTCGGGTGGGTCTCCCTCCTCAGCCCAGGACTGAGGTTGTCCCGCCTCACCCCAGGACTGAGGTTGGAGTCTCCCTCCTCACCCCCAGGACTGAGGTTGGAGTGGGTCTCCCATCTCACCCCAGGACTGAGGTTGGAGTCTCCCGCCTCACCCCAGGACTGAGGTTGGGGTTGAACACATTACCCAAAGGAATTGAATATATTGAACATATAACCCAAAGGAATTGAACTCTGTATTGAACACATTACCCAAAGGAATTGAATATATTGAACATATAACCCAAAGGAATTGAACTCTGTATT